>NC_085000.1:15050227-15077727 GCF_963854185.1 Sardina pilchardus | reverse complement strand
GGCTGCAGGCCCACCATCTGCACTAGCTCATCATAGCACACTACAGCTCCGTGAGTGAGACGAGGGGCTGAAGCAGATCAACTGGGCCTTGGGAGGATGTTCATGAGTGTGTTTGTGTGTGTGTGTGTGTGTGTGTTGTGTGTGTGTATGTGTGTGTGTGTGCACGGTATATGTATGTGTGCGTGTGTGTGTGTTTGTGTGTGTATGTCATGTATGTGTGTGTGCACAGTATATGTATGTGTGAGTGTGTGTGTGTGTGTATGTGTGTGTGTGTGTGTATGTGGTGTGTGTATGTGTGTGGTGGGTGTATGTATGTTTGTACATATTTGCTGTCTGAAAATAAACCACTGCTTTGGCTCCAGACCCCCATGACCCCATATGACCATGACCTCCTCTCTCCCCTCCTCTCCCCTCTCCTCCTCTCCCCTCCTCTCCCCCCTCCTCTCTCCCCTCTCCTCTCCTCTCTCTCCCCTCTCCCCCCTCTTCCCCCTCCTCTCCTCTCTCCCCTCTCCTCCCCTCCCCTCCCCTCCTCTCTCCCCCTCTCCCCTCTCCCCCCCCTCGCTGTCCCCGTCACGAAATCGGGACACTGAGCCTGGGCCCAGTGCACAACTGAACAAACACAGAGGACAGCGGACCGTGGGGAGGTCAACACAGGCATCTCATGAGGCGAGTGCAAGAGTTGGGCGGTGGTGGTGGTGTTGGGTGGTGGTGGTGGTGTTGGGTGGCGGTGGTGGTGGTGTCGAGCGAGGCACTTAACCCAGCGGTTCTAAAACTTTTTGGAGTTGGGGAATTTCCCACTTGACCCCATTACCCCAACATTAAATGGTAACATTAAAATAGTGTTTTTACATTGTTGTTCCACATTACGTTTCGGTTTCCCATCTCAGTCCCCTGGATCTGATGTTGCTTCAATTTTTGTTTTGTTTGTGTGAGCTTCCTTGTCAAAAAAATAAAGACATTACTGTAATAAAAAATGACACATTTTGTCCTATCCATGGCGCCCCACCTGTCATGTCACTTTGAGACCCACTGACGTCACCCAAAGCTGTTCCAGGGAGCCTGGCAGCTTCAATCAGTATCTGTAAGTCGCCGAGGATAAAAGCTTCAGCTAAACCCACAAGTAAGTCAGTCTCTCACACGGCTCATTTGGAGTGGTTACATCAAGGGTCAGCCAATCTGCAAATGATTAAACATCAATAAATCAATCAATCAGCGCAATTAGCTGGAGTGATCTTGGAGGCCTGGGGCAAGGAATCGAGTGCTGTCATTCATTTGCATTGGTCTGTTACGCATATGGTTTGACAGTCTGGACGGTCATCTGCGCTCCATCACAACCACTGTGTGTACACTTGTATCTGGGCAGGGGGTTCCGTCTGATTCCATGTGCCACGTCACCAGGAAGATATTAATGTCCTCACGAGTCACGACTGTCCCTCGAAGAAGCAGCCGTTTAGCGTTTAGGCGTCACTCCCCTGCGCTGGGTGTTGACTGTGTTACAATAACCACCCGAGGTTTGGACAGGCCAGTGTGTGGTGGTTATGTGGGTATCTCAAACGGCCAAATGGCTCACAGTGGAGAGGTGTGGCGCAACAACTTGTGTTTTCAAAAGAAAAGCTGGAATACATGTACCACTTCCTCTATAACAACTTGTCTCTAGGCGTCGTGTACAATTCAGCTTCCTTCCTGGTCGGACATGTGTTCTGTGGACGGTTGACATCATGACTGGGCCCAGGAATGTGTGTAAAGGCTGGTGGGGGAACATACTTTCCCTGCCAGATGATTGTGAAATGGACACTCACACTCAAGAACATTGACACCCTCCGATGCAGAAGGAGAAATACACATTGTTTTGGTCTGTTTTGGTCAGTGTGTGCTTGTTACCATGTGCCCTGAACTCCAACTCCCTTGACTTTATGAGCCATGAATGCACACACCCAGAGAGAGAGAGAGAGAGAGAGAGAGAGAGAGAGCGATAGACAGATAGAGGGGAAGGAAAGGAGAGAGAAACAAAGAGCGACTGTGAGAAACAGAGAGAGAGAGAGAGAAAGGGAAAAGGAAAAAATGAGAGTATCACAATGATTCCAAGCTTGGGAAGATAGTCATGCCAATGTCCTGCCGTCATCTCCATGTTTCTTTCTCAATCAGCACACTCATTTACACCACAGTAAGTAAGTGGATGGACCTGTGTGCATCTGTGTCATTTTCTTTGTCTACATGTGTGTGTGTGTGTGTGTTTGTGTGTGTGTGTGTATATACATATACACGTGTGTGCGCGTGTGTGCGCGTGTGTGAGTAATGTCTGTGTTCATCAATGGGCATCTGTTTCTGATAGCAGCTAACTGCGATGAGACAGGAGGAGCGATGAGGTGACCATTTCCAGCTGGTGAGGGTGGAGGAGGTGGGGAGATGGTGAGGGTGGAGGAGGTGGGGAGAGATGGTGAGGGTGGAGGAGGTGGGGAGAGATGGTGAGGGTGGAGGAGGTGGGGAGAGATGGTGAGGGTGGAGGAGGTGGGGAGAGATGGTGAGGGTGGAGGAGGTGGAGAGAGATGGTGAGGGTGGAGGAGGTGGAGAGAGATGGTGAGGGTGGAGGAGGTGGGGAGAGATGGTGAGGGTGGAGGAGGTGGAGATGTCCAGGTGGTGAGGGTGGAGGAGGTGGCGATGTCCAGCTGGTGAGGGTGGAGGAGGTGGGGAGAGATGGTGAGGGTGGAGGAGGTGGAGAGAGATGGTGAGGGTGGAGGAGGTGGGGATGTCCAGCTGGTGAGGGTGGAGGAGGTGGGGAGAGATGGTGAGGGTGGAGGAGGTGGAGAGAGATGGTGAGGGTGGAGGAGGTGGGGAGATGGTGAGGGTGGAGGAGGTGGAGATGTCCAGGTGGTGAGGGTGGAGGAGGTGGGGAGAGATGGTGAGGGTGGAGGAGGTGGAGATGTCCAGCTGGTGAGGGTGGAGGAGGTGGGGAGAGATGGTGAGGGTGGAGGAGGTGGAGATGTCCAGATGGTGAGGGTGGAGGAGGTGGGGAGAGATGGTGAGGGTGGAGGAGGTGGGGAGAGATGGTGAGGGTGGAGGAGGTGAGGAGATGGTGAGGGTGGAGGAGGTGGTGATGTCCAGCTGGTGTGGGTGGAGGAGGTGGGGAGAGATGGTGAGGGTGGAGGAGGTGGGGAGAGATGGTGGTGAGGGTGGAGGAGGTGGGGAGAGATGGTGAGGGTGGAGGAGGTGAGGAGATGGTGAGGGTGGAGGAGGTGGTGATGTCCAGCTGGTGTGGGTGGAGGTGGTGATGTCCAGATGGTGTGGGTGGAGGAGGTGGGGAGAGATGGTGAGGGTGGGGGAGGTGGGGAGAGATGGTGGGGGTGGAGGAGGTGAGGAGAGATGGTGGTGAGGGTGGAGGAGGTGGAGATGTCCAGCTGGTGAGGGTGGAGGAGGTAGCGATGTCCAGCTAGAATAGAATAGAATAGAATAGAATAGAATAGAATAGAATATATACTTTTTTGATCCTGTGAGGGAAATTCAGTTCTCTGCATTTAAACCAATTTAACCGAATTAGTGAACACACAGCACACAGTGAACACACAGTGAGGTGAATCACACAACCCAGAGCAGTGAGCTGCCTGCCCAACCAGCGGCACTCGGGGAGCAGTGAGGGGTTAGGTGCCTTGCTCAAGGGCACTTCAGCCGTGGACTGGTCGGGGATCGAACCGGCAACCCTCAGGTTACAAGCCCGAAGCCCTAACCAGTAGGCCACGGCTGCTCCAAAAGCTGGTGAGGGTGGAGGAGGTGGGGAGAGATGGTGGTCATTGGTCACTTCATAGCCTTCGCCTCTGGACCACTAAAACAAAAACACATCTTCAAACACACTCCTCCTTTCATGACATGCTATTTAACTCACTCCCGCACAGTCATTACATGTGTATTAGCAGCAATGTGTATGAGCCGCAGGCTTTTATGCAAGTTAAAATAAAGAAAACCATATTAATACCATACTAACTTCCCCCATGTATTAATCTCACAGCTGAAGACATTTTGAAAAATCAATGCATAACCCGCGGCTAATAGTTGAAAAATTACGGTACATCCTGTTCTTTGGATAGACAATTACAGAGGTGGTTGAACGGCAGCCTACCATGTAGTAGTCAGAGGCGAACATTTCTGTTTCCAGAGAGTAAAGGTCCTGTCATATATATATACTGTATATATATACTGTATATTCTACCAGTGCACTTAACACAGGTGATATCACTAATTATCTGATCTACCTGACAGCTAATTAGGATGAGCTGGTTTACTAAATGGTTGGATCAAATACTTGGCAGGACTTCTGACTTTCTGAACGCGGGATGTCCACCTCTGGTAGTAGTGTTAGTTTGGCAACCTGGGAGGCGTAACCAACCATTGAGAGATCGGCACTTATTTGCCTATTATCAGCTACAGTATGTACCCCTCTAAGATCATAGTGTACATGAATCAGGCCATGTAACTGCAGCATACAACTGTTAGAAACACTCCCCTTATTTATTTGAATATGTTGAGTCCAGTTTTGCATTCAGTTCCTAGTTGTCCTTGTTTGGAGTTGAGCTTGTGGGCTGAACTCAGGAAGTCGGAATCATAATCCGTGTGGGAAAGCCTCCTCCATTGTCATGACATTTTCCAGGTATGAGTCTTATTATTGTAGTTACAGCAGTGAATCAGTCTAATGCCGACCCCCCGCTATCCCCCACTACACACACACACACACACACACACACACACACACACACATGCGCACGCAGACACACACACACACACACACACACACACACACCGACACACACACACACACACACACACACACACACACACACACCACTACCCCCCGCTACCCCCATTACTGATGATCACAACCATCAGCACTTCCACCACAACCCCCCCCAGAGAGTCAACCCCCCCCCTTGGCCGTGGCAGGCAGCGTGGGGTTTAAAGCGAGAGTCCCAGCCAGCGTGCTTTAAAGAGCTGCCCAGCTGAGCCATGCCATGTGGGCCTCAGCTGTGACTCATCAGCTGATCCAGCTCACTCACCACAACAAGGTCTAACTCACTGCTCTGGGTTGGGGTGGGGGGGTGGGGGGGGGGGGAGAGGAAAAGAAAAAAAAAGGGTGTATGTGTGTATCTGTTTGTGTGTGTGTGTGTGTGTGTGTGTGTGTGTGTGTGTGTGTGTGTGTGTGAGTGGGTGTGTGTGTATCTCTCTGTGTGTGTGTGTGTGTGTGTGTGTGAGAGAGAGTGTGTGTGTGTATCTGTTTGTGTGTGTGTGTGTGTGTGTGCATATCCTATTTTGTTGATATGCTGCTGCCCATCTGTTCCTGCCCTGTGTGCTTGTGTTCCGTCTCAGTCATATCAAAGGGGAGACGGAGGCTGAGTGATGGGCACCTGGCACTCACACCTGCAGAGGCACATACCAGCTCACCTGAAGGAACACCTGGCAGACAACAACACATTGTATTTATATAGCGTTTATTCAAGGCACCAAGGCACCCAAAGCGGAACAGACTCGTGCACACACACAGACGCACGCACACACATGCACAAGCGCATATACAGTACACACGCACACTCGCATGCACACACACACACACACACACACACACACACACACTTATGCTCTCAATCTGTGTGTGTGTGTGTGTGTGTGTGTGTATGTGTGTTTTGCTTGCATCAATCAGTCAACAGGAACACCTACAGACTTACAAACCTACACCACAACAGCTGTGACTAATGTTTCTTGTCGGCACATGTTGGTTGAGCTGAAGTGCTGAATTGTCATCTGATTGTGCTCTGTAAGAGTGAGTGCAGCGGCACTATCATCTGATTGTGCTCTTTAAGAGTGCAACGGCACTAGTCATCTTATTGTGCTCTTTAAAGGTACACTATGCAACATTTTTCAGTTAATCAATTCGTTTCATACTGTTATACAGTATATGATTAAATGAGTCATTACCGGTCAAACAATGTTTTTTCCAGCCGCCCTAGTGGTCTGTAGCGGTAGAACCACACTTGCAATTTCAGGAGCCCTTGGGCACGCACCCATGGTCTAGGAAGTCTCGATCATGCTCATGAAAAGGCAGACTGACCGAGTTTTGTAAAATATACACGCTAAAGCTGTAGGGGAAACTCTGCAGAGAAATGCAAGCATAAAACGAGCGAAAACGAAAAGCGAACGCGAAACCGGCGATGAAATCGCCAATCCTACATAGTTTCCCTTTAAGAGTGCAGTGGCACTCGGGCTGCTGCACGACTCCAGGCTCAGGCTCCAGTAAAGCCCATGGTTTCAGTGGCAGAGCAAAACTCACTTCACAGATACGCCTTTTAGAAGCGCAAGAAAAGACGTCTCCGATTTTCAAGAGTCTCGGCCCGGCCTCGCAAAGCACTCTGCGGATCAAGAGTGTGAGGGACACACACACACCGTATCTGACAGCATGATATCATAAATCTCAGTACAATATGTTTTGAATCAAAAGCTTTCATTTCCCTCCTCCATCCAAAGAACCCTTCACAGCAGATCAGAGGGCTAGTGCCTCTTTCACTCGGCTTGTGCGTGTGTGTTGTGTGGATGTGGATGTGTGTGTTTGTGTGTGTGTGCGTGTGTAAGAGAGACAGAAAGAGAGAGAGAGAGGGAGAGAGAGAGAAAGAGAGAGAGAAATACACACACACACACACACACACACACACTTCTGCTCTCCATGTGTACGCATTTGTGTGTGTGTGTGTGTGTGTGTGTTTTGCTTCCCATCAGTATTTGGAACTGCTTCTCTCTGCAGCTCAGGACGCTGTGGTTTAACAGTTTTTGAAGTTTCTCGGGATAACACACACACACACACACACACACACACACACACACACTCCACCTTTTTCGCCTTTAGTCACGGAAAGCGGTGAACCTCCCTGAAGAGCGCTGCCAGTAGCCAGCTGTTCCCACCCCCATCAGGTCTCTTAATCGCACCGCCATCACAGCCAAAGAGCTCACTTCTGAAGGAGAATGAGAGAGAGAGAGAGAGAGAGAGAGAGAGAGAGAAGAGAGAGAGTAAGAGAGAGAGCAAGAGAGAGAAGAGAGAGAGAGAAGAGAGAAAGAGGGAGAGAGAGAGGGATTGAGAGCAAGAGAGAGGGAGAAAGGGAGAGAGAGAGGGAGAGGGAGAGAGAGAGAGAGAGATAGAGATAGAGATAGATAGACAGATAGAGAGAGAGAGAGAGAAAAAGCCCATGGCAAGTGATGACCCCACCTTCTCCATCCTGTCCCATCAGCACTCCACTCCAGTTGAGGGCAGCGCCCTCCTGCCCACCACAGAGCAGCGCAGCGGCTCACGCCAGAGCACAGCGGAGATGGAAGCAATTAAAGACCAACGCAGCACAGCACAGCGCAGCGCAGCACAGGCATGGGAACGTTTATAGAGGCTGAACACAGCACAGAGGAGAGAGGAGAGGAGAGGAGAGTGGAGGTGAGGAGAAGAGAGGAGAGGGGAGGAGAGTAGAGGGGAGAAAGGAGAGGAGAGGTGAGGAGGGGAGAGGGGAGGAGAGGAGAGAGGAGAGGGGAGAGGAGAGGAGGGGGTATAGGCGAGGAGAGGAGAGAGGAGAGGAGAGGGGAGAGAGGAGAGGAGAGGAGAGGAGAGGAGGGGGTATAGGCGAGGAGAGGAGAGAGGAGAGGAGAGGGGAGAGAGGAGAGGAGAGGAGAGGGGAGGAGAACAGCGCTGTGGTTGAGTGCAGGGGAATCAAAGTGCCTGTGTGTCTCTGCCCTGCCAACTGATTGATCAGTGATTGAGGGGTTATTTGGGATCAGGCAGAGCCAAGAGGCAGTGTGGAGTGTAGGGAGCGCTGTACAAACAAGCACCGCTCCACTGCGCCACCTCTATGGTGGAATGGAGCTTCAGCTTGTGTGCCCTGAGGGGAGGGGGAGTGTGTGTGGGTCCCACGTTGATGTTTTGTGGGCAGGGGATGCATGTCAGACCCTCCTCTGCGTCATAAAAACAGTGATGGAGGAGCTGACTGGGACATTTGAACAGGCAAGTGAAACCTCAGCGTATGGCGTGGTGCCCCTGGGGTGAGGGGAGGATTCTTCTCTCTCTTCAGACAAAAGCTCAAACGCAAAGCACAGCTTACAGTAAGTCACCCTGTTCTGTTCTGGAGTCTTGGAAATGTGAAAGATAGCAAAGCACCCTGTTCAGGAGCTTTAGAAATGTGAACGATAGGAAAGGACTGCTAGTCAGAGATGACTTCACAGGGGACTGTTTAAGAGGGGTGTGTGTGCTTGCGTGCGTGTGTGTGTGTGCGTTGGACTCCCCAGGCCAGGCACACACACACGTGTGGTGTGGGAACATCTGCGATGTAGCATCACATACGCACGAGATGAGATGAGATCTTCTCCACAAGTCCTCGTCCTGCAGACGGCTGTCTCTCTTCCCACCACACCTCTTATCATCCGTCTCTCTACTCTCTCTCTCTCTCTCTCTCTCTCTCTCTCTCTCCTCTCCTCTCCTCTCGGCGTCCTCTGCTTGTGACGGCCTCTCAGATCCTCCCTGGGTTGGCCACATCACTGCTGGATTCGCCTCCCTGGCTCTGGGCGCGCTCTGAGGTAACCACAGCTGATGTCAGAAACCTCTCCCTCACTCTCACTCTCTCTCTTCACCCTCACTCTCTCTCTTTCTACCTCCCTCACTCTCTCACTCTCTCTCTTCACCCTCACTCTCTCTCTTTCTACCTCCCTCTCTCTCCCTCACTCTCCTTAACTCCCTCTCTCTCTCCCTCACTCTCTCTCCACCCTCTCACTCTCTCTCTTCACCCTCACTCTCTCTCTTTCTACCTCCCTCACTCTCCCTAACTCCCTCTCTCTCTCTCTCTTCACCCTCACTCTCTCTCTTTCTACCTCCCTCTCTCTCCCTCACTCTCCCTTACTCCCCCTCTCACCCTCACTCTCTCTCCACCCTCTCTCTTCACCCTCTCCTCTCCTCTCCTCCCCGTGTGTGTGAGAGAGTGGCAGGCCTCCCGGACTCCTTGCGCTGCCTCGGTGTGGGAGCCGTGTGGCTGATCTGGGGCCAGAACATGACGAGCTCATCTGTGCAATGCGGACATGGTGACGAGTCCACGGAAAGTCCACCCTGACGACGGCATGGGTCGAACACTCCCAGACTTTCAGACACGAGCAGCAGTAACACACACATGCACGCACACACACACACACATACACACACACACACACACACACACATTAAAAAACAGAAATGTTCCAGGGTAAGCCTCTAGGGAAGGAGAAGATGGTTGATGTGTGTGCATGTGCATGTGTGTGTGTGTGTGTGTGTGTGTGTGTGCATGTGTGTGTGTGCGTGTGTAATGTGTGTGTGTAATGAGGAAAAGGGGGGCGTGTGTGGGGGCAATGAGCACTGACAGCTCCCTCGACCAGGCAAAACGCCCGACCAGCGCGGTGCCAAGTCACTAATGCAAGCCAGGCCTCCAGCACTCTGGATAGAAGGACTCACACAGCACCGCCTCAGAGGAGGACAGGAACAGTGGGATAGAGAGAGGGGGAGGAGGGAGGGAGAGAGGGAGAAAGAGAGAGGGAAGAGGGTATAGAGAGAGATGAAGAGAGAGGCAGAGGGAAGAGAGAGAGGGAGAGAGAGAAAGGGAGGGAGGGAGAAAGAGAGAGGGAGGGAAGAGGGAAAGGGACATAAGCCGTTAACTGACTGAACGCCGCCTCATCCGCGGCTAGGTTTAACCGGCCATTCCCCGGCTAGGTCAGTGAGGACAAGAGGCGCGATATTCCAAAGCCGCCTCGGTGTAGGCGTAAACATGTAAGAACTGGGTGTGAAGTTGAACAGTGACGTACAACAACATAGGCGTCGAAGTCTCGTGACACTACTGTCATTCTCAAAACAGCGGTGCAGCTCTCTGTCAAGTTCTCTGCTCCTCCGTTTGATATTTCTAGATCTTCTGACTAAGTTTACTCTACTTATCCAAACTGACAACATCACCACTGTCACTAGATATAAAGCAAACATTGATTTTCACTCGGTGCTATTCACTGACCGTAAAAAAGTGTCATTAGTAGCCTATGCAGTATGCACCTGTTCTATACAGTCTGGTATGCACTGTTGTTTGTGGCTAGCTAGACTTGCTAGCTCGATGTGACACAATATTGTAGCGCGGCTCGGATACAGTATGCTTGTGTTACGTTCATGCAAGGGGGAAATGTAGCCTACGGCTAAGATGGTTAAGCAGCCTGTTGTCATAAGATAGTTGACGGTTACGCATTATATAGGTGTAGGCTAGACTAGTCAGCTGATGTGTTGTGGGATGCCACCCATGTTGTGGGATATAGCCACGGGGATCTTAAACAGGCCACTTCCATGTAATGTCATTCCTCATATTCATCTGGTAATAAACATTTCCTAACAGAGTAATTCTTGCCTCATCACAATATCAACTCTCTACTCATTCCGCTTGGACTGTGCATTATACCTTTCACTGCCTCACGTCTGCCAGGTTCCAAACTGTCTTCCTAACAGCAGTTACAATCAGTATTTTTGTGATAACAACAAAACAGCTCTGCAAAGTTTAAACCAACGATGCTAATCGCGACTAGCGATTAGCCATTTAAAATGCAGATCCTACCCTCATAAGGAGACCTCTCCAATTCAGAAAAATGCATTAAACTAAAATTGGACAACGTTGTTATGTTTCTTAAACCTTAGGGTGGGTATGATATAGGCCTAGCCTACATGCTTTAACGAAATACGTTGTCAATGGTTATTTGAGCAAGCTAGCCAAGGTCTAGCTAATTTATCCTGGCTGTAGATAAAGCAGGATAGGCTATGTTTTCCCAATATTTTAGCAATTAATAAATAAATGCTGAGATGTTTGGCGATTTAATTGACATTTGAAAGAACAGTGTGCTAGATGGACCACAAGGACCAGTGTTAATATGTGAACAGTATGATGATGATCTGACAGCTGTGCTCAGCATACAGTCAGTCAGCTGTTTGCTGATTTTAAGTCTTTCAGCAGTGTGTGCACAACTCTCGTTGTTGACAGCTCCGCCCATGTCTCAGCTAGCCGCCGCATACCCGGCTAGCGTGCTCACTGCAGTCGCCCCGGGAATATGTGTACCCTCAGGGGAGGACAATTGGCAGCGTAAATCACCTCGGCGATTAGCCGGCTATCAGTGAGTACAATCGGGACTAGCCGGCTAAAAGCCCGTGCATCGCCGGCTATCTGTGCAGTCAGTAAACGGCTATAGAGAGATGAAGAGAGAGGCGGAGAGAAAGGGTGGGGGAGAAAGAGAGGGAGAGAAAAAGAGAGAGATGGTGAAGGATATAGAGAGAGAGAGGGAGAGAGAAAGAGAGGAAGAGATGGAGAGGGATATAGAGCGAGGTAGAGAGGTAAAGATAGAGATTAGGGGGAGGAGAGGACTCTTTTAATTCCATATAAGGCATCGGGTCTCCCTCTGTCCTCCATGTTCTAGGGGTCAGGGGTCACACCACCTTTCACTGCAATCTGTTACTTTTCCACCCAAACATCTCTCCTGCGTCTCTCCCTTTCTCTGCCCACTCAGACTCTCCGTCGCCCCCTCTGTCTGCAGGCCCCGCCCCCCTGCGCGAGGGCTGAACTCTGGGTGGAGGTGTTGAGCGCAGTGGTGGTGCGATGGGGGGGTTGGTGCGAGGGGGGGGGGGGGGGGGGGGTGCGAGACGTGAGGGGGGGTGGGGGCAGGGGTTCAGCTCTGTGGAGTGGGAGAGGACGAAAGCCAAGCTGATAGGACGCCGGCCAACAATGCACTCTGCTGGGGTATCTGAAGAGCTGGGGGGAGATGCACTCTGCTGGGGGAGATGCACTCTGCTGGGGTATCTGAAGAGCTGGGGGGAGATGCACTCTGCTGGGGTATCTGAAGAGCTGGGGGGAGATGCACTCTGCTGGGGTATCTGAAGAGCTGGGGGGAGATGCACTCTGCTGGGGGAGATGCACTCTGCTGGGGTATCTGAAGAGCTGGGGGAGATGCACTCTGCTGGGGGAGATGCACTCTGCTGGGGTATCTGAAGGGCTGGGGGAGATGCACTCTGCTGGGGTATCTGAAGAGCTGGGGGGAGATGCACTCTGCTGGGGTATCTGAAGAGCTGGGGGGAGATGCACTCTGCTGGGGTATCTGAAGAGCTGGGGGGAGGTGGGGCTCTGAGGTCAGCAGTGGTCCCTGGGTCGTGGAACGACGTCTGACAGAGACAGATGTAAGTCATGAGTCCTCATTACAATGAGGAGGACCGCATGATTGCACGTCCTGCTCTGAGCTGCCATGTTCTCCCTCCTCGCTGGTCTCAATGGGGATTGATCTACTGCGTGAGAAATGGAGGACAGCCTTTTCTGTGAGAAAGATTTGATATATAATAGGAGGGGTAGAGGAGGAGACCCTCCTCACACAAGCACATGTGGCAGAAACTCAACCTCAAAATGTCAGGCATTTCTGCGGATACGGTTATGGGTTAGCGTACATGTTATCAGGGGAAATCCATCTTGACCATGACATTCAATCAAGGACAGAAAAAATGTTTTAAATAAAAAGAGCATAAATATAAAACAAGCAAGTTGGACTGAGGTCAACAGTACAATCTGTGTAGCATTATTTCTTGAAGGCTTCTTCACCAAGCATTATAGCAGTCAAACTCAATATAAAACACAATGTAGTCCATCTGGCCACCCTTGATAAGGAAGTTATCAATATTTTTAAAAGGCCACTTCTATTACCAACTACCATGTATAGTATACTGTAGATGTTACAGCTGCTTTTACAGGGACTGCACTGGTTTTGCGAGAATTTCCCATCTTTCTGTGTGGCAACCATTATTTATTTTATTGGGCTGTGTGCGGCCCTGTTGTGAGGCAAACGTCTGTTTATGAGAGGTGCACCATGACTAATAATATTTACATGGACAGCAATCATAGCAACAACTGTTACTTCTTTTAGCACTGGAACTTTTCATGCCAAGACCGAATATAAATGAGATGGAACTGAAGTGAGCAGAACATGCAGCAACATTACAAAAGGGAGTGGAAAGGGCTGAAATCGTGGCTGAGGAGACACAGTTGGGGGGGGTGTCAGCAGCAGAGTTTTAATAGGACCCCCGAGACTCCATGATCCTGACTGCGGCTGACAGCGAGAGAGAAAATGTGAGAAAATGCGAGAAAAAGAGAGAATTCTGTGGGTGTGTGACCCTGGATGTCTGAATCAGATGATTCAACGTCATCTTTTTGTGAGTCAGATGTTTCTGGAGAAGTTTCCTCAGCAGTTAGACATCCCCACCTCCTTCTGCTGCTCCTCTCAATGTTCCTTTCTGTCTGTCTTACCCCTCTCTCTCCCTTCCTCTCTCCCTCTCTATCCCCCTCTCTCTCTCTACCTCTCTCTCTTCATTGAAAAAGGAGATAACAATTTCAATGTGTTCTACTGTTAAATAAAAGTTAACAAAATAAAATAAATCTCCCTCTCTCTATCCCCCTCTCTCACTCACTCACTCACTCTCCCCCTCCCTCCCCCCCCTTCCTCTCTCTCTCTCTCTCTCTCTCTCCTTCTTCCCAGTATTCTCCGGTCATGTGTCCAGCTGTCAGGCGAGAGAGCACAGGACTGCTGTCTCTCTGCACCCACGCTCTCAGAGAGGCTGTGTGTGTGTGCATATGTGTGTGTGTGTGCATGTGTGTGTGTGTGTGTGTGTGTATCCAGATCTCTGGATACGCTCCAAGGAACTCAGGGGACTAGTGGCCCAGGAATGACACCGATTAGAGCGACACACACACACGCACACACGCACACACACACACACACACACACACACACACACACACACACACACACACACACACACACACACACACACACACACACACACACACACACACACACACACACACACACACACACACACACACACACACACACACACACACACACACTCACTCACAGTTCCATTTTTAGAGCACGCTCATTTGAAAAAAGCCCCCCAAGCTGTGAAGTGAATGAATCAGTATCCCGGCAGTGCAACGGATCCCTCAGTGTTTAGCTTAGTGGGGTTGTTCAGCACGGGCATAACCATGAATGGTGGTGTTGTGGAGGTCGGGACGCCGATGCTCAGACGCTCGTCTGAACCGAGGAGATGATTCAGTTTTAAAAGTCTGAAAAAAGCCACCTCACTTCCTGCCCTCGGGGGGGGGGGGGGGGGTAAAGAACGAGATCATCCGCGTACGATACCCCCCCAAGGCTAAGAAAAGCAAGAGACGACTTCTTTAAATGTGACTAATCCCGTTTAGCTGCACAACCTGACAATTACGCTAAATTTATGTGGGATCATGTAATTACTACATAAATCTCTAATTAAGGGCAGACGGCACTCTGACAAGCCGGGACGCAACCCTCATCTGGAGTGTGGTCTGCGCTAGACCTCAGAGCTGAGGGATCCACATTGCAGTGGTAGGAGAGATATTCAGGTGAGCGCACCTTCAAAGGGCAAACACGCACCGTCAGCTCTCACGTACGGGAAGACGGCGGTAGCTCTCGGGCGGTGTGTCAAATAACCTGTCGTAAATCACGCTAATTAATAAGCAAATCCCAGTTCTTTCATTTTGGTGGTAATTATGAATTCCGCAGCCAATAAACACAAGAGCTGATCTATGAATACACAGCTTTTACTCTCTGGTGGTAAATGGAGCTGACACACTTATCCAAGCACAACTGTCAGTCTGCCTTGGGGAGCAGGGTGGGTCTAGCTGGATCGTTGAGATCAGCTGACTATCCCCTCCTTTGAAGCCGACAGTTGTTTTATTTATTTGCGTTTCGCTTCGCTTGCTTATCTGAAAGTGTTGTCAGCTCTCACCTTTCGCTCTACACTCTCCCCAGGCAACGGCTTCCTGTAACATCAAGTGCTTAGTTTTAATCAGTTCCTAGATGTTTTAATCAGTTCCTAGATGTCCCCAAGTCATCACAGCTCCGACGGAGCGCGTCGCTTATCTCCTGGCAGACGTCTTGGTTCTAGTGCTTCTCTAAAACATCACTGAGGCGGGGCTCTGTTTGCCTTGGACAGGCCTGTAGCGCCTCCGTGCTCTCAACTACCAGCGCAGCGCAGCGCTGGTGGTCTGAATGCGGATAGCGGATAGCGGACGCGGCGCTATTATTTCAGCGCTCGATCACCACCTACCTTCTGGGTGTTCTGGTGCGGGAGAGGGAGAGGCAGGCTGATGATAAGGGAGCCCTGGAGCGACCCTCTGCTCATTCCTCAAGCTGCTGGAGACGCGGCAGCTGCCCCCATTAGATAAACACCGGAGCCGGCAGGTTTTATTTACCTATTAAAAGAAAGGGCAACTGTGCTATCAAATTAGACGAGGCTAATGCGCTGGACTTGAGATGTTTGTTTAAGCTGTTGGGAAACATGCTGCTCTGCTCGCCATAGAGGGACAAGAAAGAGAGAGGGGGGGGCGGGGGGGCGGGGGGGGCGCAGAACTGAAAAAAACAACAACATGGCCGCCTCCACATTAGAGATCCCATGGTCCCAGCAGTTGGGTAACTTGGTACAGGGTTTCAGAGGTCAGAACGATGCAAGACCACAGGCCACTTTTTCCACCAGCGATGTGTCAGAACAAGGTCTGGTGAGTATGCATACAGTACATACATAAATGCCCCCTCTCTTTTATGTCCATAAAATAGCCCCCCTCCCACCCCCCCCCCCCTCCTCTCCATCTCTCCCCAGCCCCCTTTCCCCAAACTGTCAACACCTCAGCTGAGACGTCCGATTGCTCGCTGAAGTCAACTATGAAATGGGCCATTTGCAGAGCAGTTGAAACATTAGCATTAGCGAACTGAAACGCAACAACAACATTCCAGTGCACAAAAGCAGGAAGGGGAGATTGTTTTGGTCGGTGCGCTTGCTCACACAATGGCCTAGGGCTACAGTACCACTCCATGGCACTTTTTCCGTGTTAGTGTGTGTACCTACGGTAAGAAGTAATTAATTTCAAATGCCTGTCAGTGATAGAAATCCCCACTGAATGCCAAACTGATTAGGGTTTCACGGCATTTAAACCAAAGTGCCATTTAAAGAATGTGCGAGCATTGGTGAAAGTTAGATTTGGGAAGAGGTGTGTGTGTGTGTTTGTGAGTGTGTGTGTGTGTGTGTGTGTGTGTGTGGCTGGCTTTAGCTTGAAAACCTACATACCTCTCTGTGTGTGTCTGAAGTGGTATGTGCTTTTTTATGCCTGAACCTGTTGGCCCCTTATAAAATGATAGTCTAACAAGAGAGAGTCCAGGGGGATATTTTTAACCCACTAGAACAGACCTTTTGAATTAGCATTCTCACAACCAGCTGTATGTTCCAGGAGGCTGCGGCTGCTTTCACATACAGTAACCCAGAGTTGCCCAAAGCTAAGCTAAACCCCACGCTTTGAAAAGTGCTCCAATGGTCTCAAAACGATTTCTCATGGGTCTCTTGCTCTTTTCTCCTAAAATGTCACTAATCCTTCTGCTTATGATCATAGATTATGCATGACCTTCCATCTTTCAGACACTTTTAATAGAGACCCTTTGAAAAAGTGTGTGAAGCTCAAAGCATCTATCGGCTAATTTCATGCTGTAACTATAAATCTCTTTTTTATTGATTTCGGAATTCTTTTGGAGATAGGCATATACTGATATACCTCCACCCACGCTGGGCTCAGATGTATTGTGATGGAGGGCAGAGAGAGGGTGGCTCGCCGGAAGCGTTCTATGTTCCCCGGATCCTATGTTCCCCGGGTCCTATGGTCCCCTCTTTGTATGGGACCAGAGAACATAGGACCCTTTTTTTCTTAAATTTTAAAAAGAGTCCTATGTTCCCCGCTTTTCCCAAAAAGGGTCCTATGTTCCTCGCTTTCCCCCAAAAGGGTCTTCTGTTGCCCGGTATGTATTGCGACCGGGGAACATGGGACCCTTTTGGGGAAAACCTGGGAAACGTAGGACCTGGAGAACATAGGGATGACCCCGACTCACCGCTCACCAACAGGTGGAGATTCTGCCCGTGCCCCAGAGGGGATCCAGAGTGGCCAACGTTATTAGGGGTCTGGATATATCTTATTACAGACAGAGCCATAGCAGAGATCCCAGCACAAGAGCTCTTAATGAGAATACACACCTCTGTTTGCTTGTGAAAACCATCTTCCGTTTGTTTGCTCTGTAACCTTAGCCTGTGAGAGGGCCAAGTGTTTGGAAACTGCTTTCCCTTTCTCTCTCTCTCTTTCCCTCTTCTCTCTCTATCCCCCTCTCTCTCTCTCTCTTTCCCTCTCCCTGGTCCCGATGCCAAATGTATAAACATTACAACACCAATCTTCCTCTTCCGCTCTCTTCCTGTGACTGTTTGAAAGGCTTCTTGCGCACTGGGATCATCTTCCAAATCATTCCTCCGGAAGTGACTGATGTTGATCTGACCTTTAAACAAGTTTGCGTGGCCGTTAATGCCGTTATACCTCCACGGGCGACTCCTCTCCGCTCCGTAATCTCCGCCGGCGATTACATCTATATAAGGGGCTCTGCCTCGTGTCACTGTAAACGGCCTCAACGGCACAAATGTCAACATGTTCTTATAAGGACGATGCTGTCATGATTGTGGGGGACAAAATGAATGCTCTGGGAGCAGACTGGGGTGAGCGTGAGCAAGAGCCCGTTTTGAATGACTCAGCTATCGTTGCGCTGTGTTTCAAAGCGGGATGGGACACCGTGACGTTTGGCAGCACTGGAGGAGTCCTGATAGGAACGGCAATGGCTTTCCCATCTAAACAGCCACTCAGCCAAGGCTAAACAACGTCTGCACAGGACACGGAGGACAATAGCCAGGATTCTGGAGCGCTGAGACTGGGCTGGGATCTGGGAGGAAGCCAAAGAGCTGCTCAGCATGTTTCAAGCGTGACACTCCTGTCCTATGGATCATTTGAATGATATATGAGTTTGGATGCAACTGGAATTTCATTTTATTGTCTTTAAGGTTTTATTAATGTGGAATTTCCCTATATTTACAGCAGGAAATGTTATGTCAATCTCTTTTAAATTACTTTTACATTTTATATCAGTATAAATCTTTCACCTCCATTTTTTGAGGACTTCATGGGGTTATAACATTAACGATTAATGGGATATATATCATACTGTAAGTGACATAATCTACAAAGATTCAAATAATACATTCTTGAACAATCATGTAGAATTATTCTCCACTCAGAAAGTCTGATGTTTTGGCATCTGGAGCAAAGTTCTGATGAAGTGTTCTAACTTGAAAGGTCAAATATTTCACACTCTTGGACCTGGTGTGTTGTAATGGGTTTGATGAAAAGCCAGTTTCGCCCTAACTGAACTACCAAACCAATTGGGGAAACAGGAAAAAATACGGCAAAAAAGAATAAGATCTGGCACAGTTTCAGACTGCTATTTACAATCCACTCAGACAGTCTGTGAGAAAGAAAGGGTGAAACATTGTGGTAAAATCTGTGTGTGTGTGTGTGTGCATGCGGAAATCTGTGAATGTGAGTCAGGGAGCATGTGTGTAATGGGATGTATGTGTGTGCACGTGTGTGTGTGTGTGTGTGTGTGTGTGTGTGTGTGTGTGTGTGTTTTGTGAGAGAATGTTTGCATGCTCATACTCAGACACAGGCCAGTGCTTGTGTGTATGTGTGTGTGGGTGGGTGTGAGTGAGTGTGTGTATGTGTGTCTCTGTGTGTGTGTGTGTGTGTGTGTGTTTGCGCTGTATGTGAGAGAATGTGTGCATGCTTTAGCTCTGGCGGAGGCCCGAGCCTGAGTGGGTGTGGGAAAGCTCCAGCGAGGGCCTGGGGGGTGGTGTTGGTGTTGGTGGGGCTAGTGGGTGAGACAGTGTCTGGGCTGTGGCTCGGCCCCTGGTCCCCAGTGGCTCTCTGTTGGTCCCTGATTCACTGCGAGCTCCATCTGCGCCCCCTGAAGCCCCAACTTTTTTTTTTTTTTTTTACGGCCACATTCCTCCACCGCAGGGCCCCACGGCTGCCCCGAGGAGTGCCTGCCCCAATAAGAAAACACAGAAGGGGGGTCAGGGGTTGCCCGTTACTCTCGGAGACGAATAGACCGTGCAAATAAAACATTACACGGTCAGTGGCAACTCCGTGGAGGCCAATAGAGGGAGGTTGGGTCCAACACTGCCACTGCTGTGGTAGTTTTACACACGTGGGCCGCCCGGACCGTCTTCCTGTCCTGTCCTGTCCAGACGAACATGTGTGTGTGTTTTTTTCCCCGAGTCTGACCTCATTCCTGCGTTCGCTGCTGGCCGCAGTAAACACTCTGGCGGAGACGTGCGGAGGTTGGTGAGACGTGAGAGGGGTCACCCAGGCGCCTCCGCTTTGTTTGTTTGGGTTTGTGTGTCTTTTAAATGAACTTGGGGCGTGCGTCCCCTCCGCTGACCCCTGTGGGTGCGTGTAGGTGCGGGCGGCGCAGGTCACTCACAAAGCGCTTTTTTAAACGCCGTCTGTCAGCACGCCCTCCTCGCCAGTGACACGGGCCGACCTCGGGCAGACCTGTGAAAGCACGCCGGGCGTTTTTTAACACGGGCATTAAACATTTGCGATGAGGCCAACATGCCTGGAGTGAAGCCATGATCGTCTACATGAAACACACACACACACACACACACACATACACACACACACACTACACGCTACACACACACACATCCAAGTGCAAACAAGACACACAGAAGCATGGTCAAGACACACGTTGGCCGGCCACAAGGCTAAACACACACAACCTCAGGCACACATTGGAACACAACAACGCCAACCCCAAGCCATCAGCAGAAGGTTTCTCATGCCTCTTGTTAAAAGGGAGTTTGTCGTAAACACCTCAGTGCTCGTTTTCAACACTGAGTTTGAGGTTTTCATCATTTCCAGTTATTGAGAATGAATTATTATGCAAATGTTTGTTTTCCTAAATTTAACTAACTTTACACCAAACTTCTTACAATCATTTTTCTACAACAGTATTAGCAAACACCATTAAGAGTTCAGTTCTCCTGTAGTTGTAGTCTCGTGTGCTTACCTGAAAGTGAGCCAATAAAAGTAAACTACCCCGTGAGCTAAAATTAAGCCGTGCCTGATTCACCAGGGGTGAGAGTCATACAGTCTGGAACATGTAATTTGCAGAGCACAGGCCTAATGACCCAACTAAGCAATAAAACAGCAGCGGTGAGACTCACGCGGTATTCACCCATCATAGCTCAGGTTTCAGTAGCCTACACTAGCGCTGGTCATCGTGGCTAATGGCAGAGTAGGCTACACCTCAAATGGGGGTGAAGATTTAACACACTCAGGCTGAGAGTGTGTTCACTGACTCCCTTGCCGGACGGCATAACAACCAACCCATGCACGGATAGGCTGTGATGGGCCGTAGCTTAACTAGCGAAGCTACTAGCTTAATAACTACATTTCTCTGTAGCTTGGCAGACTGGAGGAAAACCCGTACACTGGTAGGTAGCCCACAGTAAGCGCTTTCTCCTGACTAACAGGCAGACTACACCAGTCTTCTGTAATTTCCACTATAACCAATGGAACTGGCCACACCAGACGTTATAGCAGCGTGTACATATGAGCTAATTAAACCAATCTTCTAGAACTATGTGTAGTACTGGTGTAGCCCGGCCTCTGTCCATCAATCACGTTATTTGCTCTGATTGTGCCCTCAACCTCATTTTCAGAGTGCTTATGTCAAGTATTTATCGTTGCTGGGTTACAGTTGTCACGAGGGAGGTGAAATTGACGAGCCCATCTCTGTTCTAGAAGTTGAACAGATTTCTGCGGAAAATAACGGCCGGTGCCGAGGGGATTTTTTATGCCGAGAGCGCTGTGTCAATCGGAGGGGTGGGATAAACAGTTGTCTTTCAAATTCCCTCTCCACGCAATAGGATAACGCTAAATGAATCATCTTCTTATTTTCAAGCAGCAGGATGCGTAACTGTCACAACTTCTGGTCGCATGTCAGTCACCATTATGTTATAACGACTCTAAACACGATGTGATTGGTCCGGTGATTCTGCCAAAGCCCAGCTCCCAAGCTCTACGGAGAGTTGATAGACTATAATACTAATACTAGATAATACTTCCTTGTGCATTCACAGTTCTGCCTGAAATACGTACAGTAGATGCCTGTTAAGTGCCCAAAGTGCGTTGCAATATGGCCGTCGAGTGGAGGAACTTGGAAGGACTTTGCTGTTACCTTCAATAATAATTTGTTCATTTGGCCATTTCATTTGACCAAATATTACACATTCTAGCTGTTTTAGGTTATTATATATAATACACACGGCATTATTGCCACATGGGGAACACCTGCGCAGAAAAGAAATGGACTCCAACAATCGGAGTACCTGTTTACATGGGTGGACTTTGCAATCAATTGGATTATCAGAACAGAGAACATCACCTCTCACGATTCGATTGGAAATTTAGTCAGATCCGATCGGTTGAGGTGTGTACAGTACTTGAGGCATTTTTATTATTATTTTTATTACTCCGTTTGTAATCAGATTACAATAAACGTGTCCATGTAATGGCGGGCCGGCTAGTGGCTCACTGCCCTGGTCTGTGTCGAAAGGTCCGGAGAACACAATGGACAGGAAAATCCCTTCATCTCCGTATCCCACTGGACCTGGTCAGCCCCGCTCCTGATGGACATACATGGAAGGCCTTTCTTTCTCTGTGCGTGTGTTTGCTTGTGTGTATGTGTGTGTGTGTGTGTGTGTGTGTGTGTGTGTGTGTGTGTGTGTGTGTGTGTGTGTGTGTGTGTGTGCCTTTCTTTCTCTCCAACGTCACCAGACCATCAGGCTAATCAGTGCACACCTCCCCACCCTTCCTCTCGCCCTCCCCAAAGTGGGAAAGGGTTGGCAGGAGAAAAGACAAAGGGAAAGAGAAAGAGAGCGAGAGAGAGGAAGAATGCAAGTGTGAGTGTGCTTGTGTGTATGTGTGTGTGTGTGTGTGTGTGTGTGTGTGTGTGTGTGTGTGTGTGTGTGTGTGTGTGTGTGTGTGTGTGTGTGTGTGTGTGCATGTGTGTATGCGTGTGTGTGTGTGTGTGTGTGCTTGTGTGTGTGTGTGTGTGTGTGTGCTTGTGCTTGTGTGTGTATGTGTTTTTGTGTGTGTATGTGTGTGTGTGTGTGTGTGTGTGTGTGTGTGTGTGTGTATGTGTGTGTGTGTGTGTGTGTGTGTGTGTGTGCGTGTGTGTGTGGTTCATGTTTTCGAGTGCTGCTGAGTGTGAGAGTGAGAGAAAATCGGTAGTAGAAACAGGAAAGCGCAGCCAGGTCTTTACATCTGAGGAATTTCCTGTCTGGGGAGATGCGTATCGCCACGCCGTACGAGAGGGTGGGGCGAGGGTGCTGGTGTGTGTAGATGCTGATATGGAGGTTACCTAAGCCCAGGCCCTGTACAAGTGGGTAGGAAACCCCCCACCCCCCACCCCCCGCCTCCTTTATCACAGAAAAAATAGCCATGCTGAGAGCTCTCTGCTTTTTAAAGCAAAACAAAGTCCCAACACACTAGACTGCATTGCTGGCCCTCCCATAACGATGCACGTTTCTCTCTGCCCTTTCTTTAGGGGGCAAAATTCACCGCTCAGATTACCTTCGACTCTGATTCCCTCCACCCAGACTCGAATGAGAACTTAACACCCGACAAACATTACTTGCCTTTCTGAGATATGACATGACGCCCGCCATTAACTCCACAACAACTTCAGTGACATCCTATTCTGTTAATTTCTTGTTAATCTAGCGTCACTTATAGAGCACCAAAACATTAAACATGTGTCATGGCGCTTTACAGAGTGTTAAACATTCAGAGAGAGCCCATGAGTAACAGGGGCGAGGAAAAATTCCCTAGAACTGGAGATACATACAGGAAGAAACCTCGACAGATTCACGACTCAAGGGCCCAACCCATCTGCCTATGGTAAGCTACAGTACAGTAAGGTACCTTTTAGTGTCAGAAAGTTCAAATAGTCCAGTGTAGGGAAAAAATTGTCCATAGGGATTAGGAATTTTCTTAAGGAAAGTAATGGGTCGCTAGGATGTGAACATGTATGTATTTATGAAAACTTTCTACAAGATTCCCTATTAGGATAAATGAACCTCTCTACATCTTTCTCCTTTGGTCATGATGAAAACATTGTTGATGCCTGTTACTGCCAACAACATCCTCTTTAAATAGCACCAGCCTGAGCCTACAAAGCGAGTGGCCTAACAGCCGGATGGCAGGACAGAAGAAGGAACAAATAAACAACAAAAGCTTACGGCTCTCTGTGCTCTGTTTAGAGATGTGAGCTTGTGCACCCTTATCCTGCTGTGCTGTGTTTGCACTCTAATGCTGAAGAGAGCGTTCAGTATTTACTCTTAAACTTAAAAGGAAAGGCCCTCATCAGCCTTCATACTCTTTAGCCTCTCTCTCTGTGTGTGTGTGTGTGTGTAATACAATAAATAGCATATCTAACATAAGTATGTGGACTTGTCGGTCACTCATGGTTGGTGAACGTAAACTTCCCCCCGATTTATAAAAGACCAAACTTTTCAACACTGCCCCCTTTGTCTGAACTGTTTCAGAGTATTACTGAGGATCTCTGTGCAAGTTGTCCAGACCACTTTGAGGACAGATTTATCTGTATACACAATCTCTTTGCTTTTAAAGTCTTAAGAGAAAAATCATTCTCTCCTACAAGCTCTGTTTTCACAGCATGGCGTGTGTGTACATGGCGTGTGTGTATGTATGTGTGTGTGTGGCTATGTGTGTATGTCTGTCCCTATATATGTGATATTTATACTCTCTGTTTATAAAAGTCAAAGTCGAAACACTGGGTGTAGCGCGCTCACTTTGTTTTGTTGAGCTGACGACTGGTTGCTATGACACACTGTTCTGTGATGTCACTAAGGAGTCAGGAGATTCGGGATTGAAAATGTACAGAAAAGCACAGAGATGCACTGTGATTTAATCAGGACTCTTAGTAACACTCCACCTTCTGGGGCCATTTACGACTAAAGGCCTGTTCTCAGTCTGTCAAGACGTGGATTTCATTTGTCGCTGTAACAGGTTGCTTTCATAGAAACTGACAAACCATATTACGCTTTCATATTTCACTCTAACTGTAAGAATTCGAAACATTTTCCAGAAAGCTCGCTCGTCTGTTTGTGCGTCGACAATCAATCCTAGCCGCTGAAAAGCATCTCGCTCCGGCTTGAGCAGCCCACAGGCCACAGAAATGTGAATCCACATCATAATCCCCTGATGCTAATGGGCCGTGTGTTGTCATATGTTTTAATAAGACGCCGTCTCATGTCTCCTGAGTGTGCTGCGTCGTGTAAACAGAAATGTTCTCTCCAGCATCTGCGTGAGTCAACGCTCATGCCTGACGATTACTAATCACATCAACCGTCATTTGCCCCCAATTTCCCAGACGTGCAGTTTATGTCTCTCTGGATCTGGCACAAAACAGGCTGGAGATGTTACTATAGATGGAAAGGATTTGGAGGTAGACTCTCTCCCTCTCTCTCTCTCTCTCTCTGTATGCGTGTCTTATGCCCCTTAACTGCACACCCACCTCTGAGGTGTTTGTACAGCAACAGCACTCAGAGTAGTGTGTGTGCATATGTAAAGAACACACACTGCCATACATGCATACAGTAGAGGGGCTTAACAGCTGGGGGCCTGGACGTGTTGCTGAGCTGTGAGGTGGCATGTTATAATGCTATACTGCACTCGGGAGTGAGGAGAGAGAGAGGGAGAGACAGAGAGAGAGAGAGAGAGAGAGAGAGAGAGAGAGAGAGAGATAGAGAGAGACAGAAAAAGAGAGAGAGAGAGAGAGAAAGAGAGAGATAGAGAGAGAGAGCGGGCAGATCGGCAGCCTCTGAATCTGGACTTTGATGTGAGTCACACATTTGGAGGTACATGGATATCCTGTGGGTTAAGCTAATAGGGTCAGGCCTTTGGAACCGACAGCCTGAGAGCAAGGCCTCTTCAAAGTGCCTGTCTCGCTTCACACATTTGAGGCAATAAAACGTACAGGGACGAGAGAGAGAGAGAGAGAGAGAGAGAGAGAGAGTGAGTGAGAGAGAGACGAACAGAAGGGACCAGATATGCAGAGTCTGCTAATGCAATTGCAATCACACCTCCTCCAGAGACGAGTCCTTGCCAGCCTCTTAACGTGGAGTAATAGACTGTAAATGTCTCTCCACTCATCGCCGGCACAAAGGACAGCATTCCAATAATAAGCCTCAGATTAGATAGCGAGAGAGGGGAGGACGAGGGGGGAGGTGGGGACCTGACCGTAATCCAACCACATTACCTAATCTTTTCCTGTTATTCTAAGTGGACATATGCAACCCTGGAGTTGTGCTCTTTTTTCGGTCGCTGCTGGGGCCGTTCTTTCACTGGAGGGCCATTCTCATGCTGGCTGCATGGGCCACTAAAGCTCTCATGATTTGCTGTGTGGACACAGAAGTCTGGGGCCCTTTGGACAGGCTTACCCCCTCTGTGCACAAGACACATTGTATTTATATATAAATGCACAGTCGTCAGCAGCGTGTGTGTGTGTGTGTGTGTGTGTGTGTGTGTGTATGTATGTGTGTGTGCGTGTGTGTGTGTGTGTGTGTGTGTGAGTGTGTGTGTGTGTGTATGTATGTGTGTGTGTGTGTGTGTGAGAGAGAGAGAGAGAGAGGGTTGACGCCACATATTTGAGTGTTTGAGTGTGTGTGTGTGTGTGTGTGTGTGGTTGTGTGTGTGTGTGTGTGTGTGTGTGTGTGTGTGTGGTTGTGTGTGTTCACAGAAGTGAATTTATAGTCTGCCAGGTAATGGCTAAGCTCAGGAGGCGCGCTGTAGGAGAAGCTTAGTCACAGAGCCCTCCTGACCCAGACGGCGATGACCAAACATGCGTTCATGTTCCTGCTGCCCGCAGTCTGTGTGTGGACCTCTGAGCCCCCTCTGAGAACAGCACACTTCTGACCTCCCGTAGGTCACTGGGTTAACATGAGTCTGGCTCCACCTGGCTCCAATAATTGATTTCCTCATCGACTAGGATGGCACTTTGCCTACGCACAAGATAAGAGAAGACAAATAAATTCAGGTCCTTGAGTGTTTTTACATTTCACACAGAAATCTGATGCTATACAAGGAGACGTTCCAGCGATTCAAATGTTTTTCCTTCCACTGTTG
The DNA here is from genome assembly GCF_963854185.1 of Sardina pilchardus. NCBI lineage: Eukaryota > Metazoa > Chordata > Actinopteri > Clupeiformes > Clupeidae > Sardina > Sardina pilchardus. The sequence goes on along the minus strand of NC_085000.1, from coordinate 15,051,529 downwards.
TTGTTGATTTGACCCATGGGCAAACATGTGTGTAGACTCGTCAGTTAAGGCGCGTAACATATTAAATATTTATTGCTGAATACAGATGCAGACACTTCCCACCTGAAATGACAACAGTGACACTGGATCAGAAGTAAGTGAGGTCATGTAGAGCTGTAAAGCTTTCTGTGTTTTGTCTTGTTGGAAAAGAAGTTAAGGTGACACCACATTTTCAACACCCTACTGCCAATAGCATAAAACGAAAAGTTACGGCCCCCCCTACCACCACACACACACACACACACACACACACACACACACACACACACACACACACACACACACACACACAATGAATTGTTTCTATCTTTAGACAGAGATTGAAATACAAGCTAAAACTGAGATGCAAAAGTTGAACATTGTAAATGACGGTGCCATAACATTTTCATCTCATGTTCTCTCTAAGTTTGGCACTAGCTGAGATATGAAGGATGATACAACAGTCGACCTTTTTGCTACAACTGCACCGTGTCTCTATACAACTATGTAAGTACAGCATTATAAACCTCAGCCGGGAACTCCGGGACCTAGCGGCTAAAAACAGCGCACAAAAGTGGGCTACAGAGAACCACGCTGCGCTGAGAATTGACACATAGCCCTGAACAGCTGCGACCGTGCTCTGTTCCAGCTCGACACCCCACGACTCTCCTCGCCACTTTCCCAAATAGAATCCCCTTCCCTTCTTAAGCAGACGGTGGGAAATGCTTGGCCCCCTCTGAGTCCACCCGTCCACACACCCTCCGGTCCGCAGTCGAACGGCCAAATTTGGCTTCCTCATTCGACCCCAAGACTGAGGGCCGACGGTGAATCAGCTAAACCAACATACGGTCATTCCCGCAGAAGCAAGCGGTGGCTCTAATTTAACGGAGGTAGCCTCAAATACGCGTGCAGATCCTAGAGAGCAACCGTTCTCCATTTGCGTATGGTTTAAATGACTCAGGGCGCAAAAGTAGTAGCCTACGGGTATCGCACTGTTCCATTACGCGCCTGCATACGTCTTTTTTCCCCTCAGCGGTGAGTTGCAAGGGACGTTGAGATCAGGCAGGCTGCTATAAATAGGCTTATGCTCCCATTGTTCGGTTCTGATACTGGCTTAGAGTCTGATCAGAGGACTCTAGAAGATCTTCCGACTCAAAAAGATATGTTTAACGTAACAATTTCATTGACTATCAGGCTATATCAATTCATTAAACAAGACATATGACTCTCTCACCCCCCCCCCCCCCCCCAATATTTCTATGAGTTAAAATAATAAAAAAATAT
>NC_085000.1:15037727-15045227 GCF_963854185.1 Sardina pilchardus | reverse complement strand
AGTTATTTACGAGCTCTCAGTTATAGGAGATAGAGAGAGAGGGAGAGAGAGGGAGAGAGAGAGAGAGCGAGGGAGAGAGAGGGAGGAGAGAGAGAGAGGGAGAGAAAGAGACTTCATCAGTAACAGACAGCGTTATGATGACACACAAAACAGATGCATCAATGCAAAAAGGCAAGTGAACACGTGGGTGTTTTTTATCCTGTTTGTGGTCTCGTCTGGTCGAGCAGCACACGCCTGCAGCTTTAGTGTTATCACAGGGATGAGAGGGCGAGAGATAAATAGAGAGAGAGAAAGAGAGAGAGAGAGGAGGATAGAGAGGAGGATGGAGAGGTGAAATGTTCTCTCCATAAGCCTGCGTCTCCATCTCTGTCTCCTGGCGAGGATAAAGGGATGAGCCGCCGTGCCTGCGGAGGTCAGAGGTCAACCTGGCTGGACAGACATGTGTGTGTGTGTGTGTGTGTGTGTGTGTGTGTGTGTGTGTATGACTGCATGTGTGTGTGTGTGACTCTGTGTGTGTGTGTGTGTGTATGTCTTTGTGTGTGTGTGTGTGTGTGTGTGACTACATGTGTGTGTGTGTGTGTGTGTGTTTGTGTGTGTGTGTGCGTGTGTGTGTGACTGCATGTGTCTTGATCTCCAGATAACATTGAGGGGGTCTGTCCACAAGCCCGTTCTACCATTGGTCAGTTGAGCTGAAGTGGGTTGTGCACAAAGGGCAGCTCTTGAAGACAGTTCTTCTTCTTCTTCCTCTTTTTTTAATGAAATGGAATCATGTGTGGCAGATGATGACAAAGAGAGCTCTGTGCAGCAGAGGGATGGGAACGTTCAGAGAGATGGGAACGTTCGGCGGTCCCTGCCCAGAAAGATCTGGGTAGACGCGGCGGCCTCGTGATGGGCTGTGTCTCCGTCCGCGCAGGGATGAGCGAACAGGCGTGTGTGTTCTCAAGACCGCTCTTCTCTTCTGCGTGACATCATAGATGGTTGAGTCCTGACATACGGTGCATGAAGTCATCCTCGCTCGCTCACACTCAGGTTCAGCTACGCCCTCGCCGTTTTGCCCACTTATTCCAGCTCAGTGCTAAACCAATATTTACCCCAGACCTTGAACTGGGGGGTGGGGGGGGGGGGCTGTCTAAAAGCGTGCATGTTTTGTCCCTGTCTGTGTTTGTACTTCCTCTCCCTTCTCAGTGGAGAGAGCAGTTATTGTTTTTAGGTTGTTTATAAACTGTAGTCAAGGGTCCATCTGGAAATTGAGGGTGTGTTTCTTTCTTTTCTTCCTCCCTCTCCCTCTCTCTCTCCCTTTCTCTCTCTCCCTCTCTCTCTCCCTCCCTTTCTCTCTCTCTCCCTCTCTCTCCCTCTCAGTAAGTGCGTGGTGCTTGCCAAGCTATTCTTCACCCAGGTTCTCTCGGGCTAGCCAGCCATGTTCCTGCCGTGAGCTCGGTGGAACAATGGCGCTCTTTGTAACAACAACAGCAGAAATGATTTGCTGTGTTTTTGGGAGGAGACAGAGTCTTTCCATGTGACCGTGTGTTCCTTATTTATTTATTTATTTATTTACTCTTCTCCACCTTGTCTCTCTGGGCCCCTGGCCCCCTCCTCCATAGGTGCGTTCAAATGTGGCAAACAGTGGCGAACGTTCGTGGTGAACATGTTTTCTTTGAACAGTTAAATTTGAACGATTTGGTGTTAACATTCCATTCTAACAGTAATTGCATTATTGCGTTTGTCAAACTCACGTCCAGTTTCACTGTATGTTCGCGGCGCACCACCTCCTCAGACTGTTCGCGATTGTTAGCAAACGTTCGCCAAAAACTCAAGGCTAACGGAATACTGTTTGCGAACGTTCGCAAACGTTCGCCTATGTTCGCCTAAGTTCGGTGAACTTGAACGCACCTCATGTCTGGCTGCCGTGGCGTGGATAGAGAGGCTTGTGGAGTGTGGGGCTGTTGAGAAGGTTAATAGGTGCAGTCGGGGGTCTGGCCACTGAGGCCACGCTTGCTGTTGTCTATCTGTAACAGTTAAGGCCTGTCTGGATTCACTGTCTGTTTTAATAATGGGAGATGATGTGTGTGTGTGTGTGTGTGTGTGTGTGTGTGTGTGTGTGTGTGCGTGTGTGTGTGTGTGTGTGTGTGTGTGTGTGTGTGTGTGTGTGTGTGTGTGTGTGTGTGTGTGTGTGTGTGTGTGTGTGCGTGTGTGCGTGTGTGTGTGTGTGTGCGTGTGTGTGTGTGTGTGTGTGTGTGTTTGTGTGTGAGACACATTTTAGAACATTTTAGAATTGGTTTAACACACACCAGGTAGTCCCTCCCTGGGCTCCATCAGTGCCTCTTGGCCATCACACACACAGTGAGTGTGTGTAGTGGCCCATTGTCTAGGCTCCTTCCTCAGGTAGATCTTAATCTCCGTAAACACCTGGGGAGTTTTTCCCTTGTCTGGGTCACACAAAGTGCCCACTGACTGGACAGACAGACTAACGATAACAGTAATCTTCTAACCTCATTATATGATAATTTGGACGACTAGTATCCTGCTGTTTAGGATTTGAAAGACAAAAGAAGGGCCGCGAATGGGCAGACACTGCCATTGATTCTAATGGCTAAGATAATAGCCCCCCCCCCCCCCAAAAAAATGCACATTGGAGCCCAACTGTCACTCTGTGGGTGTAAATTCCACGGCACCTCTCCAAGCCTGTTGTTTTGGAGGTGTGAACGGCCAATAGCACTCAACACTTTGTGGCCCATGTTCTTGGGGTCTGTAGAGGTGTGAGTTACGACTGCCTTGAGCAAAGGGGACCTACAATTTGGCAAAGGGCAATTGAAAGGTTGGGAACCGCGGCCCATGTTTATATAGTTGGAATTAGGCGCTTTCAAATTGTTGTCTTGCCTCTTGTGAGGGCCTTGCTGGGGGAAAATGACATGGTTTGGCGGTTTTGTAGAGAGCTCAACTTTTCCTTCATTTCTGAGACCATCATTTTTTTTTACCATAATTTCCCCCAAGACTGCCTTACTCTACATTCAGACTCGTATGGACAGAACAGCGGGGTGAATTATGCTGATGAATTACGAACGTCTTAATTTTAAACATGTGCGCCATCCATCGCCTCAGTCCTGAATGCGCATTCTTGTTTTATGTCGCTGTCAGTTGGCCCATGTATGGTCGCAGTGTTTCAGCTTCCTCCTGCAGGAGCGCAGCAGAGTCCAGTTCTGATTTGAAACACATGGACACACACACACACACACACACACACACACACAAGCCTGCTGGAGCAGAGACGCGGTCGTTTGGCGGCCCCTGCGTTACACTGCAGCCTTTCTGTCTCAGACGCCGGGGAAGCACAGCGTATCTCTGGGGCCCGGGCTAAGCTCTCAGCACCTGGTGCAGGGGCGCTTGATTTGTGGGCCTCCTGTTCTTGAGGACGCATCCTCCGAGAGGAAATGTTTCTGCGGTGACATTAAAATCCGGTCGCTGTGTGTGTGTGTGTGTTTGTGTGTGTGTGTGTAAGCGTGCACGCGGAAGGGGGTTGAGCTGTGGTGTTTATCGTAGCCACAAACCTTTTTTTTCGAAAAGAAGTGGTGAGAAGAAAAACAACACACCCTGATCTTATAGGTTGATCCTTGTAGTGAGGAGCTGATTGTATTAGTAGAAACTGGTTTGGACAGCTAATTTCATTATGTTGTTTGTCCTTTGTTCTGTCTCTCTTTCTCTCTATCTTTCTCTCTCTCTCTGTGTCTATCTATGTCTGTATCTCTGTCCATTTGCTGTGGTTACTGTCTCTTCAGCATAAATGAATTCATTTTTAACTTCAATCATCTTTTCAAACGTTAACATGCCTTGCGGAGGCACTTTGTGGTTTGACAGAAGCGGACCTCCCCTGTTGTGTGTGTGTGTTTAGAGTGCCTGGCCCTGTCGTGTGTGTGTGTGTTTAGAGCGTCGGGCCCCTCGCTCAGCTGTTCCCCTCATGAGCTCCGGCGTGGCGTGGCGTGGCGTGCAGTCCTCCAACAGCCTTCCCAGAGGCCTCTGCTTCACTCATCACCGGCCGGCTCCCCCGAGAGTCATGAGCCGGAGCGCAGCAGCACTGAGCACGTGCAGAAGCAGAGGGGCCTCGGACAGAGCGCACCTGCGGATCCGCGTTACGTTTAGATAGCTCATCCTCGCGCCCCGGAGTCAGACACTACTGTAGCTCAGGCCGAGCCAATCCATGTAACCTTGCTGGAGATTTAGGTACACGGCGCGCCAATCAGATCTGTTTTGCTCCTGGTGTCTGGTTTTTAAGCAACTGGACCGCCCAGCTAGGAACGTTTGACAGGACTTTTCATTTTGGGGCGATGTTGATGGGCAGCCTGAGCCAGGTCATGCTGTTCCTTAATAAGGAGAAGATAAACACTCAGGGCTACTGCCATAGCAATGATCCATGGTGCACGTGATGGAAGATGGCCCAGCACCAACTGCAGAGAAAGTATGAGCTGTCGGCTGATATTTACAGACAGACACACACACACACACACACACACACACACACACACACACACACACACAAATAAACGCACTGACCTTGAGTCAATGCCAAGGGCCATGCGCTCTTCTCAGGCTAACCTGACCGTCCAGGAAGAGACCGTTCCTACTACTGGACGCCTCCCAGATCAGCGCTACATGGACGGAGGTCACCCTCCCCACAGGTTCAGTGGGAGTCACAGGGTGCACATTTAGGCTAATTCAATTCCTGTCACACACGCTGCGGATGTGCGAGCTCTCCGTCTATGTATAGCCATCGTAATTACGTGTGGGTAAACTGAATTAGGGTCTGTATGATTTACTGTGTGATTTCTCTGGCGTGAAACGCTGAAGGAGTGACAGTGCAAGTGAGCGCGAGGCGAGCGGATCGGGCTTCAGACGTGACCTACAGTAACCCGTTTCAAATCGACTTTAAGTGCCTTCGCTCGCTTTTTTATTCCGCGGTTGGACCGGAGCTGGTGGCCATTGTGAGTTAATCACAAGCGATGAGAGACGAAAGCCTCGGCGTAATGAAATGCCGCTGGCTCGCGTATCGGCCGCTCGGCTGCCTGGCCGGGTGTTGAGGGACGGTGTTGTTCGGGGACGCTGAGCCTGACTGAGTGGATCGTGAGGTAATTGTGTTTCTATGAGGTCAATCGGAGTGTTCAATCTTAATAGCTAAGTCATTCCCACCGCCCCCCCCCCCCCGCCAAAGACTCCATGCCCTTCAAATGACAGCATCTCTTGGCTGCTGATGTGGCCTTTTTTCCTTTTTAACCAGACCCCCTCCAGATGAGCGCAGCAGTCGCCTGTTTTGCACGTCTTGACGAAAATGCGATTGTTAAATTGTTCTTGCCATTTAGAGGTAAACCACTGTGGCGACAGGCTTTTAGCAATTATAATAGTGCTCGGGTGACATAAGCTTCGCAGCTGGGAGGAACACAATTAAGTGCGGAACGACTGAAGGAATGTGTCTGGGCAGGGGTGGTGTGTGCGTGTGTATGTGTGTGTGTGTGTGCGTGTGTGTGTGTCACGGGGGTGAACAAAGACATTTGGCATTTCATTGCCTTCTGCACTAACCTCCACCCCACACTGCACACTGATGGGTTGGTTCAGACAGTCTCACATCAGCAGTTTTCCGTCACCACCACCCTTCGTTTCATTAGCGGCCCCGTTGTAAATAAACAGCGATACGGCCCACTCACTCGCTTTTATTGACGTAATTTCCCCTTCGTTAGCTTGCCCTCAAACGAGGGTGTTTTTTTTTTATTTTTTTATTTCGCTGAGCCCAGGCTCACCCTATATACCACTTAACTGCTCAGTAAGCATTTAGCGCAGGCTAAATTAATTAGCTTAATCAGCGCCCCGATCTTGACAGTGGTCAGGAGGTTGTTAGTGGTGGGTGTTTGGCACGCTCTTCAGGGAAACGGCAGTGGTCATTTTCTTGGGAAGCCACTGTTAAAGGGTTTTCCACCACCAAGTCTCTCCAGGAGAATTGCTCAAGCCTCCCCCTTAAAGGGGTTTCACACACAGACGCCTCTCCTTGCCTTGCGACAGTGTGTCCTGCTGCCAAATGCGTTTACAGATATTTGATTTGGACCAGACAGGGACAGTATTTCATCAGGAGAAGTGCAGCTTGTCCTTGCGGCGGAAGGCTCCGTAATCAGCTGAGCATAACGCGCTGTGGCTTTGAGGTCAGGCGACCCCATTCATTTGGAGGACCACCACACCACACTGTCTTTGCTCTGTCCTAGACCTCGCCCTTCACACAACAGCAAAGAACACACTTTATGTTTACAGAGGCGTGCGTCCAGTGAGAGGGTTGACCTGGATGGAGCCAGTGACCTCCGACCCGGCCGACATGTTGACCCCTAGAGAGGGGAGGTCAACTGTGGCCCCAAAATTGGAGGAACGTGTTTCGCCTCATCATAGAGCAGTAAACAAACCAAATGAATGTGCAAAGAATGTCCAGAGATGCAGAAGCACTAACTAAGGGTTCATTGACCGGAGTTTTCAGCTGCACCACTGTACTCAAATCTGGGATTAAGCTCACAGCTGTCTTGTGAGTGATGATCGCACCACATTGTATTCAGCAGAGACAGTACCCCAACGGGAGATGCACAACTTGCTCGTGATTCACCTACCCATGCTAGTTGTCACCATATATTACCCTAAAAAGCCTTAAGCTAGCCAGCATGGGAAATCTCCTGCTGTCTTTCCTGTTGGAGAACAGAAGAAAATCCCCCCCCCCCCTCCCATTCAAAGCTTCTGCCAAGCTGAGCATTCGGGCCAACAACAATCAGACCCTTATCTAATGCTAATGCTAGCAGTTAGGCTCTTAGTGGGCAGAGGAGGCAGTTAAGACTAGACTGATCCCTGCTTAGATAAAGAGCCATTACATGCTAATTGTTCCGTATTTACAATTCCTGCAGATCCCTATCGAGGTGTGATGGCTGAGCGTATGCGTATGCGCAGGGCCATGCAGGAGCCGCTGCTCTGGACCCGCTGCTCATGCTGATGAAAGCAGTTCCTCTTCTGTTGTTGTTTTCCTGTGTTCTTGCTCATGTTTCCCTTTGGATGAAGCTCAACATGGGAGCACCCCCCCCCCCCCCACACACACAGTCCTGGTCCTTGTTTAACCAAAAAGAGCGAATTTCATAAATGCTATGCTACAGTCTTGGTTTTATCTACTTGGTTCTTCACTCACCAGTAGGTTTGGTGATGGATGCTCAGATCCTTTTGTTCTTTGGATGACTTTTCATAGTTCTAGCTTCTTGCTTTCATAAGTAGGAAAACACACTGAAAGGTAGGAGTACCCTTGCTTACATACAGCCAGATTAAATGTGTGTGTGTGTGTGTGTGTCAGTAAAGCTCTCCAAGAGCGTCCGTGCAGGGGTAGGCTGGACGTGTGCGGAGTTTGGCTCTGGCGGGCCCACAGCTGCCTGACGCGTTCCCAGTGTGTGTGTGTGTGTGTGTGTGTTCTTTCCCAGCGTCAGGTGAAACGCTTAAGAGGCG
>NC_085000.1:15020227-15032727 GCF_963854185.1 Sardina pilchardus | reverse complement strand
GAGCGTTAGCAGAGGGTTTTACGGATGCGGCCTTAAAAGTGGGGCTTACTGGCAGCAGGAAGTGACTCTGTCCTGAGGGCCCAGTTGTTGAAACTGTAACTGAAAACTATAAATCGTCTTCCAGCGCATGTACTCATTAGCCACTAAACCCTGTTTATGAGGCTCACACTCAAGGCCATCAAGTCGGAATTAGACGTCTGTTGGCTGCTCTCACTCTTGGTAATCACCAGCTATGTTGACACTGCAGTTCAGACAACCGAACCAGCACTAAGTCCTCATATTGCTCCACAGCAAACATAAAAGAGTCAGATGCAAGACTGCAAGATGTAAGAACAAACAACAAAGAATATTCCCTTTTGATTTACCAGTTGTACTTCCTGATACTGACCACACATATGCCTCAGAGTCCATTGGCCATCCCATCACCCTCACGGTGCTTCAGTCCAAGGCAGAACGACCCCCCCTCCTTTTTCTCATGAATTCATTCATTCTCATTCCATTGCCATGAGTTTCAAACAGACGGTAATATAAACATTTGTCTTGCTTGACAAGACGGATTTGTGGGGAGTCAATGAAAGCCCTTATTCAGGTCGCCACCCTCTTGTGTGTAAAACGTCAGTCGATAAGAAGTCTGGCCTAATTCAGTTCAGCAGTGGCTTGGCTTTTAATTTGATACCCAATACCCCAAATGGAAAGTGTAACTTCATTAGACTAACACTAAAGGACAGTTGACATAGTGTTGTGTCACAGTCGTTCTCGAAGGTTAATGTTGAAATGTCAGTAACTACTGTAGACCTATAGAAATCTCATCTGTTGAAGAATGTTCAAGGACCATAGCTTTTTTGTTTAGTTTTGCTTCCCTGGTTTTCCCACCACCATGGTAGTGATTCCCCGGATATCACTACTGTACCAAATTGTTCATACTACAGAATGGTTTGGTGTTTGAAAGGGACAAGCACACACTGACTCAAATATCGACACTTGGACATACAGTGCCACCTGTATTTAAGTTGCCTCTCTCTCTCTCTCACACACACACACACACACACACACACACACACTGCTGCTTGTGGGGTCTGCCAGGACTGCCCGTGACCCACATCAGCGCTTCCACAAATCGGGTCAATGCGGTCAGAGAGAGGAGGCTCCTTGCTACATCCCAAACCAATCTAGCCATTTCCCCCTCACTTTAGATAAGAGCCGGGGAGATACACATACATGGACACAGAGAGAGAGAGAGAGAGAGAGAGAGAGAGAGAGAGAGAGAGGAAAAGTCTTTAAATGGATAAAGAGACGAGTGGAGGAAGAGTTGCGTAAACAAAGAGTGCAAAAAGACAGATGGGGAATAGAGATGGAAAGAGAAGAGGACGGAAGAAAGATAGAGAGAAGGAGGGAGGGAGGGAGGAAGAAAGAAAGAAAGAAAGAAAGAAAGAGAGAAAGAAAGAAAGCCGACTCTCCTTGTCTCTCCCATCTGACCTCCTTCCCCCCTTCCTCCACGGCCGGTGCGTCCCTGGGGCCGTGTGATGTGATGACTGAATTTGGACATTTGTCTTGGCCCTCCTCTCCAGTCCTGCCCCAGTGTGCACACAACACCCATCTAGACCCCCCCCTGCCCCCCCACACCCTGCCCTCCGCTCCCCTCCCCTGCCCTCCGCTCCCCTCCCCCTAACTAATGGCTCTATTTCGGCTTCGGTTCAAAGCAGACGGAGACAGAGAGAGAGACACACACACAGACACACACACACACACACACACACCGACACGCGCTCTAGACCCCATGCCCCTGCTCCACGCCCCCGTGCCCTCCTAACTCCCCTGAGTGGTGGATTTGGAGAGAGAGAGAGAGGCCCAGTCCTGTGTCCTGTCCTTTGGCCCAGTGTGGGTGTGTGTGTCAGTCAGTGTGTGTGTGGAGTGCGGAGAAGGCGATTAGTGTATTTTCTCTTCTTGTGTTTTATTATCTTACGTCTTTCAGCAGAGCGCTCGCATGTGTAGTCAGACAGGGCTCATGACTGCAGCCACTGTCCCGAGAACAACTCCAGGCTGTGACGCCAACTGGCCGGCCCGGTCAGCCCCAACAGCGCCTTTTCATAACCGCCGGTGTCACGCCGTCTCAATTAAAATGATATGCGGTGGCGCCACATGGTGGCATACGTCCCGGACCGAACGCCAGCGGCGATGCCAGTCTGCCCCATGCTGTCATTCGTCCAGCAAAACTCCGAACACTGGCGCGTCTGCCCACCAAGAGACGATGAGTGCACCACAATTGACCGATAAGCTGAACAAAGGCCAATGCTTTATTGTTGTTCTTGAATGCTTGCCTGCTTTCATGGAAAAAAATGATATAAAGTCCCCCCCCCCCCCAAAAAAAAAGAGCTAGATAAAAAAGTCATAAAAATAGCACTCCCCATGACCATTTCCTCTGGTGTGACCAGAGGCCATTCTGCTGTTTGAATGCACGCCACACTGAATAACAGCCTTATCACAGACACTTCAATTCATTTCCACTCGCAGTGTGTTTAGATGGAGGATCTACGTGCCAACCCCACCCCCCCCCCCCCCCCACACACACACACACACACACACACCCTGCCCCCTACCCTCCACCCTCCGCCCCATAAGCTCGCCTCATCTTTGACCAGTTCTCGGCTAACGTCGGGGCGTACGGAGCATCGGCCAGATCCGCGTGGAAATAATAACGCAAACGTCTCTGTCTCTCTCGGCATGTCAAGCACAACCATGCTGGAACCAGACTGCTGTTTGCCCACAAGACATGCGGCCCTTCTTTTCTTTGGCACGCAGGGAGAGAAGGAGAGGGGAAAAGAGAGAGAGAGAGAGAGAGAGGGAGAAAGGGAGAGGGGAAGAGAGAAAGAGAGGGAGGCAGACATTGAGAGGGAAAGCCAGGAGGGCGGCCATGGAGAAGCACATGTTATTAGTAATGTTATTAGAGGATGCTAATCCCCACTACAGGATCAAAGAGAGACAGAGAGACAGAGAGACAGAGTGGGAGAGAGACAGAGAGACAGAGAGGGTTGGAGAGACAGAGAGACAGAGAGACAGAGAGACAGAGAGACAGAGAGGGTTGGAGAGACAGAGAGACAGAGAGACAGAGAGACAGAGAGGGTTGGAGAGACAGACTCGCACACAGAGTGTCAGTCAGGAAAAGTGATGGACACCGAGAAACGAAAGAGATGCCATCATGACATTACTCTGTGTGAGTGAGTGAGAGAGATTGATGAGCTGTAATATCAACTGTCACATGAAAGAGGGATAGAGAGAGGCTGTGTGAATGTGTATGAACGAGAGATACAGAGAGAGGCAGAATGAACGAGTATAAAGGGGAATGCAGTGCACACAGAACGATGTGGAAGTCATGCGCTCAACAGATAAAACAAGAGAAGAAAGACGCAAGAAAGAAAGACTAGAGGAGAGCGGGACAATAAGCAAGGGTGTGTTTATCTGTGGGTGAGACTGATAAACAGAAAGGAAGGGTGTGTTTGTGTGTGTGTTTGTGTGTGTGTGTTTAAGAGAGAGAGAGGGCAAGAGTGAGATTGTATATGTATGCTAGCTGTGGAGATGATAGACTGTGTGTGTGTGTGTGTGTGTGTGTGTGTGTGTGTGTGTGTGTGTGTGTGTGTGTGTGTGTGTGTTTATAAGAAAGAGAGAACGAGGGCAAGAGTGAGAGTGTATATGTATGCTAGCTGTAGAGCTGATAGATGGTTGGCCGTTGCCAGTGGTGTGTTTTCCTTGGACAGGTCTCCCTCTACTCTCTCTTTCTTTCCCTCTCCGGCACCGACTGGGTTCTCCCTCCCCACAGCGACACTGCTCTCGCTGGGCAGAGAGCCTGCGGACTGCCCTCTGATCCCCCACAAACCCCCACACAGCCCCCCACACACCCCCCCCAAACCCCAGCCCTCCGCCACTCCACCGCAGGCCCTCGGTTGCATCATGCTCGCAATAATGTGGCGCAACCCGAGATCTCGCAGTGAGGTACCGCCACCTGGAATCTCACAGAGCGCGCACATCAACACACGCAGGAGAGGAGGTGCAGGAGAGGAGGCGCAGGAGAGGAGGCGCAGGAGAGGAGGCGCAGGAGAGGAGGTGCAGGAGAGGAGGCGCAGGAGAGGAGGTGCAGGAGAGGAGGTGCAGGAGAGGAGGCGCAGGAGAGGAGGCGCAGGAGAGGCATCTCTTCCAGGCCCCATGTTTCAGACTCAGGTCGAGGTTAACAGATCTGGAGATAGAGAGAGTGAGCACGTCAACACACATAACAGGGATGTGCAGGAGAGGAATCTCTTCCAGGCACCGTGCTTCAGACTCAGGTCGAGGTTAACAGATCTGGAGATAGAGAGAGTGAGCACATCAACACCCAGGGATGTGCAAGGAGAGGATCCAAAGCGGAGCGGACATTCCGGGCCCCAGATGTCTGAAGCGAGGCGTTGGGAATTCGGAAGCCCCCGACTCCAGAGTCGGACTGGCGTTCCTAGGAATGGCGATGCTGAGTTGTGGTGGCGGTGTTGTTTCAGAGCGGTATGAAAAACATTGCCGGTTTTGGTTTGGCCTCGCAGATGTCACTACGGGACGAAGCGATAGCCATCTGTCTTTTTCTCATGCCTCTCAAATGACGTGAATCTGAGTGTCCTGTCAGCTGGCTGGACAAACACTGAGGTCACGATGGACCTCGCAAGAGGTCACGAAGAGGGTGGTGCGGTTTGGAGGGTGGTCAGTTTGGAGAAGGTCACAGTTTGACATTTGAACCCTCCAGAAATGTTTTCCTTTTATGGATCTTTGACTAATCAGATTAGCAGATGTATTGATCATTCTGTTTCCAATTGGAATTCAATAGTGTGTGGTCACTGTTGAGGCTTTGGAGCACGAGCTTGAGAACCTGACACAGTGATATCTGAGACTGTCTGTGTGTGTGTGTGTGTGTGTTTGTGATAGTTGATTGATTCTCCAAAATCTTGTCTTTTTTGTTCTAGGCAACCGCCCAATCATCATCAACGACACAGAGAGTGAGGGGGAGTACAAGTCTCACCAGTGGTTTGGAGCGACCCTGCGTTCCCACGGCGACACGATCCTGGTAAGACCACACCACGTGCACTAATGGGTGGGCTCCACTACAGGCAGCTTGTCTAGACAGAGATGAAATTCCATTCAAGGTCTTGAACTGTGCTCGACTGTCATTCAAGGTCGGCTGACGGCACAGACAAAAAGAGAAAGTATTAAAAAAAATCTCCTGTTTTAGTCAGTTTCACACAGGTGTATCTGCTCTTTTTTGATTCAACTTCAGGCTTATATAAGACTAAGATTTAGGAACACTAGAATGTTCAAGTCCCATAAAAGTATACGCTGTGTGTTGCCTAATTTGACTTGTGTGTTGCGTGCTACGGACTGTGTGTTAGACGTGAGTCATTAGGGAGACTAGAGTGGGTTGTTGGAGGTCTAACCTCAGGGTAAGCCCCTGTTCTCCGGGCGGCCTCGACATCAAAGCCCAGGTGTTGTGTTGTGGGTGGATTATGGAGGACATGCCCTGGATTTCTCTGTCATGGTTGCTTGGCTCCAGATGTAATGAAGACCTCTCTCAGGATCCACTCTCTGCTCGACTCAGCTGTGTGTTTTGGTTACCATGAAGACCACTGTCTCTGTCTCCTTTCTCTGTCTCTCTCACTCCGTTCTCTCACTCGTACACACTCTCTCGTCTTTCCTCTTGTTTTTGTTCATGTTCTGCTGGAACTGAACCGTTGACATTGGCAGAGCTTTGCTGCAGTTGAGTGACAGATATCTGTCAGGAGCAGATATTCTCTCTCACTGAGTAACATTTTCCCCTCTCTCTCTCTCTCTCTCTCTCTCTCTCTCTCTCCCCCCCTCCCTCCCTCTCTCCACTGCAGGCCTGTGCTCCGCTCTACTCCTGGAGAACAAAGGCAGATCAAGAGCGTGCTGATCCCACAGGAAGATGTTTCCTGTCCGTCAATAACTTCACCAAGTTTGTGGAGTATGCTCCGTGTCGCACAGGTACTGTAAGCTGTCTGTCACCTTTCACCTTTTACCTTTTCACCTTTTCATTTGCTTCATTCCAATGTCATCCAATGCACTGCAAAGAGTGATATCTTACCAAGTGTTATAATCTTATATCAAGATAATAAGAAAATCAAGTTTGCATCGTTTTTAGTATAAAAACATTTACTTTGAGCTATCTTATAAGATTATGTTAAGAAATGTATCTGCCAATTGAACAAGAAAATGTTGCCTTATTTTAAGATTAGATTTAAGATTTAAGTTAAATTAAGGCAAATTGTTCTTACTGTGCCAATTAATACGACACAGTGAACATGTATGGTACTTGGCACTAAGTTCCATCACAAGCAAGAGTCTCATAACTTGTAGGGTCATTTGAAAGGTTGCAATGGTTCCCTGACTTTCCTTCGTCTAACACCGAAAACTGTTTTTGTTTCGTATCTCTTGCAGAACTTGATGCAGAATCAGGCCAAGGGTACTGCCAAGGGGGTTTCAGTGCTGACTTCACCAAGGTATGGATTCTGTAATCTCAGAAGTTTAGGAAGAGTCTAACAGGGGAGCTACACCAGGCGTGTTACGGAAGCTTTCCATTAGCGACGCGTATGCTGCAGCAGTTAATAACCACTGTAATCAATGGAAATAGCTACACCAGATGTGACAGTTGGGCATACGTTCGAAGAGGGCATACGTTCAAAGAAAATAGACTAGTCTTCTAAAATGGATTTTACGTGTCGCAAACGGAACACTTCAGTTACGCGCTTGGTGTAGCTCCCCTGTAATGGTAACATGATGCAGATTGACAATTCAGTGCTCATCTCAATTCTTCACATTTCTTTCCCATAGGATGGGAAGGTTGTGTTGGGAGGACCAGGCAGCTTCTTTTGGCAAGGTACACTACATCTTAACACTTTGTTTACATATTGTGTAGTTCCAAGCTATATTACATCTTAATACCCTGTTTACATATTGTGTAGTTCGGTCCAAGCCCAAGATGTTTGTGAGCATTCCAGTTTAATTTCCTCACATTCCGGCCTTCCTCCCTCCTGTGTATATCAGGTCAGGTGATCTCGGCGGTCAAGGAGCAGATCATCAAGGCGTATTATCCAGGCTACTTCCTGTCGTCTGTGGAGGGAGAGATGCAGACCAAGCAGAAGCCTCAGGCCGTGTATCATGACGACACCTACATGGGTACGACACACTGGACCTCTGGAGTCTCAATGAGCAACTAGAAAT
This sequence comes from Sardina pilchardus, assembly GCF_963854185.1. Classification (NCBI taxonomy): domain Eukaryota; kingdom Metazoa; phylum Chordata; class Actinopteri; order Clupeiformes; family Clupeidae; genus Sardina; species Sardina pilchardus. The sequence continues at coordinate 15,025,482 of NC_085000.1, read as the reverse complement.
GCAATTCCAAGGAATTACCAGTGCATAAAAATGCAAAAATAAATTATAGATAGATAATGTAGATATGGCTACTAAGGTGTAGCTAGGGTAAACATGGTGGTTGCATAGTTTAAAGAGAGTCGATAGTGTTTAGGTAGACATTTTAAAGCTTAAACATTCCTGTTCTAACTTAACTAATGATTTCTAACAGGTATTCTAAAATGTTAACTATGCTAACAATGATAACCAGGTTGATTGGTTTACTTGGCTAATGATTTCTAGCAGTAATGCTAAAAATGCTAACAATGCTAACAATGCTAACCACGTTGATTAGCTAACTTAACTAATCATTTTTAGCAGTTATGCTAAAAATGCTAACAATGTTAACTGTGCTAACAATGCTAACCAGGTTGATTTGCTAACTTAGCTAATCATTTTTAGCAGCTATGCTAAAAATGCTAACTATGCTAACAATGTTAACTATGCTAACCATGCTAACTAGCTAACTTGGTACTGAGGACTTTTATTTTGAAGCATTTGTTGATGGGGTATCCATGGCTGCCACTATCAGGAATAAAGAAGTTACTGTAGTAAAATCAGGTTGGTTGCTATGGAAACGGTCATAAACGCTTAATTTTGATGGTTGCTATGTTGGTTGCTAGGTGCATGGAGGTCTCATGTAGTTGACTGGAGGCATAGTTGATGATAACTGACAGTTGGAATGGTTGAACAGTTAAATAGTTGAGTAGTTTCAATGGTTAAATGATTTAATAGTGTATTATTGCAGTGAGGACTTTTATTTTGAAACAGTTGTGGAAAGAGGAAACAGTTAACAGGATATGTAGTCTTCACAGAGAGATTGTATGCTTAAAGCCTGAGAGAGAGAGGGCTGCTGCAGGTGGGGCTGGCCATAGATATATATAGAATATATATCTATGGGGCTGGCCACCTGGCATAAGATTCTAATTGCTTAATGATCCGATTGTGATGTCATAGAGGCCAATGTTAAGTCTATGGGGAAATTTGTAATAGTTTTTAATTTATAGTTTAAAAAGTATAAAAGTTACAAAGTTGAAAAATACTTAGCAGCCTTCCCCTATTTAAGACCTACGTTGCGACGTTTGAATGAAGTTTCTAAGTTAAACGGTTCAAGCTGAATAGAAAAAATGAATTTGATCAGCGGAATAATAATAAGAAGAAGCCTTGGAAGAACAGTACAGTGCATTTTCATGCACTGTAATTATAATATTTTGTCCGCAAATGTGTTTTTTTTTTTTAAATCCGCAATCTGACATTGATCAGATATGGATGGTATGCAACTGCCCATCACTGTGTTCTGTATGTGGTTGACTGCAGTGTCTTAATTGCACTTTCTTTGTATGTTCAGGCTATTCAGTAACAGCGGGAGAGTTTACAGAGGACAATGTGGAAGGTGAGACTTTATCGGCTCTCTTTGGCATGCATACACACACACACACACACACACACACACACACACACACACACACACACACACACACACAAACACAGACTCTGCCACAACTCTCTCTACATCATTTCAAGGTGTAAACCCTGCAACCACATGCTCACATACTTGGATTGTGATGGTATAAACCAAGCCCAAGTCCAAGGCCAGATCGAGTAAACGTTTTGATGCTGATGGCAGAGATTCTCAGAGTTCCTGAGGATTTCAGACGTTTCCATGTTTCCACTCCTTAATGTCTTTTCCATTTGATGAATCGTTTCTTTTTTTTTTTGCCTTTCAGATTTTGTGGCTGGCATCCCAAAAGGAAATTGGTCGCATGGTTTGGTAAGAATCCTCTTCTGACCATATAGTTCTCTGTTGGGTGTGGAGCAGTGTGGAGAAGATGAAGCACTGTGCTGGACTTTGATGAATATAATAATGTGTATAACCATCATTAAAAGGTGTTTGAAGAGTACCAAAAATTGTACATAAATTGTGAACTGGTAGATTTGCTTTCGTTGTGATTATTGTGCCTTCCTGAAATACAATTTGCAATGAGAGCCTCTCATGTTTTGTTTGTCATACGTTTAGGTTTCGATCCTGAATGGGACTGACTTCACTAAAGTGAAGACCTTCTCTGGTGAACAGGTTTGTCTTTCTCCGTCCTCTCCCTTCCTGTGTGAAATGTTTCTGTAGGCTCATGTGCGGTGTCGCGTTTGGTCAGCCCAGGCCCTCATCTCACCATCTCGTGCCCACAGCGTCATGCCGTATGATGGTATAAGCGAAACCATTTCCTTTACAAGTTTCTGCACACTGGCACGGAGCACTCTGTGGTTAGCTGTAAAGCACACTAATTGAAGCAAAAGTGCAGGGGCAATTTTCGCAAACGAGAACCACAGCTTTTTCACCAATTTTTTTCTTTTTCCGTCTTTTCTTCAAAAAAAAAAAAAAAAAAAAAAAAACGCTTTTGTGTATCCTGATTGCCTCAGCTGAGTAAATATAATCAAACCCTCTTTATTTGCCTACCGAAGGAGTCTGGGAATATTGTGGGCTCTTAGCGTTTGGGTTCCCATAAAAAAAAGAAACTGTAAAGAGCAATTGTCTGGATAGAGAAACAGTGCATTGTGACATTGCCATAACAGAAGACAAGACGTTTTGCCTGACTCTAGCCAGAGTCAATAAAGAAGTACAATACACTGTTTGTTTACACGACTGTAATCCATGACATTGTGGAAGGAATGTTATTGATATTAATAGTAGGCTAGTTCTGCTGTGTTTACGTGTTCTAATTATTTATGCAGATGGGATCATATTATGGATACTCTGTGGCCACCACTGACATCAACAATGACGGGTGAGTAACCACTGAGCCCCACCAGCCACCAGCCAAAGAGCTTTTAGGCCTCTCAGTATTTAAGGCAAGGCAAGGCTAGTTTATACTGTAGCGCTCTATGATCTTTGGTTTATACACAGGGAAAATTCAATGTGCTCTCTGTAAACAAAAACAAAGAATGAGAGTAAATAAAAGCATAAAAGGGCAATAGTTTAAAAAGTTGTTTTTAGTAAGTAAAGTACATCAATACAGCTGTTTAGAAGAGTTTGCATTTGTTGTGTATGTTGTGTGTGACTCCCAATGGTGTGTGTCCAGGCGTATGGACTTGCTGGTTATACCGTATGTTTAGAGGGGTTTGTTGTGTGTTGTTGTGTGTGTTGCATTTGTTGTGTGTGTTGTGTGTTGTGTGTGACTCCCACTGGTGTGTGTCCAGGCGTATGGACTTGCTGGTTATACTGTATGTTTAGAGGGGTTTGTTGTGTGTTGTTGTGTGTGTTGTGTGTTGTGTATTGTGTGTGACACCCCCTGGTGTGTGTGTGTCCAGGCGTATGGACCTGCTGGTGGGGGCGCCGACGTTCATGACGTGGGACACGGACGGCCGTCTGGAGGAGAGGGGGCGCGTGTACGTGTACCTGCAGAGAGGCCTGCTGGACCTGCAGCCCCAGAGCCCCCCACTGACCGGCATCCAGCTCTACGGCCGCTTCGGCAGCTCCATCGCCCCCCTCGGAGACCTCAACCAGGACGGCTTCAACGGTGAGGAGAGACCAGTGTCCAAAACTCAACTCCCTCTCTTTTTTTCTTCTCTTCTCTTCTCTTCTCCTCTCTTCTCTTGTCCTCTCTTCTCTTCTCTGTTCTTCTCTTCTCCTCTCTTCTCTTCTCTGTTCTTCTCTCCTCTTCTCTTCTCTTCTCTTCTCTTCTCTGTTCTTCTCTTCTCTGCTCCTTTCTTCTCTTCTCTTCTCCTCTCTTCTCTTCTCATGTCATGTCCACTTTTCTATTCTTCACTCTCCTCCTCTTATGCCTTCCTAGCATTTCATCTACTGTCCCATCCACATCTTCTCCATTCAACGTTGTTCTAATTGTCTCTCTGTCCTTCCTGTGTTTCAGATGTTGCCATTGGCTGTCCCTTTGGAGGGGAGGACCAGCAGGGAGTGGTCTACATCTATAATGGCCACGGTGGGGGACTCCAGGAGAAGGCCTCTCAGGTCCTCTCGGGCCAGTGGGCGTCTGCTGCACCTGCCATCTTTGGCTTCACACTCCGCGGCGACAAAGACCTGGACATGAACGGCTACCCAGGTGAGCTGAGTCAACAGAGGACAGGGTGAATGTGATCTCCCCCGCAGTAGGGCCACTGTAACTGATTGGATGAACTGAATCAGGGTAATGGATCTTGGATCTTGTGTCTTCCTAACAGATCTTATTGTGGGAGCAATTGGAGCTGACAAAGCAGTAGTGTACAGGTATGTCCAAACTACATCACTATTAGTCCATACCTCCCCTCTGATGGTCATCTTGCAACGCAACGTCCACTACATCAACAGATGATCCCATTTCCTGCTTATTGAATGTGTTGTTCATGCTGTGCCCACCTGTGTCCAGGAGTCGTCCCATCGTCAACACCAGCGTGTCTCTGGTGGTCCACCCGGCCATGATCAACCCGGAGGAGAAGCACTGCGTCATCACCCGTGGCAACGAGTCCATCGCCGTCGCCTGGTGAGTGATGGATCCCCCCCTCCCCACACACACACACACACACACACACACACTCTTATGAGGGAAACCCCATCAGCCCGGTGTGTTATGTCTGGCCTCTGCGTTCTGTGTTTGGGTTTGGCGACCGACAGCGTTGACACGTGCTGGGGCTGGACGCTGCTGGACAGGAAATTAAAACTCACAAACGGCCACAGCGATGACAACCAGCGAGGGAATGCTGAGCAACAGTGGAGTAGAGTATAGTTGAGTATAGTGGAGTATAGTGGAGTAGAGTAGAGTAGAGTAGAGTAGAGTATAGTGGAGTAGAGTAGAGTAGAGTAGAGTAGAGTTGAGTAGAGTAGAGTAGAGTAGAGTAGAGTAGAGTAGAGTAGAGTAGAGTAGAGTTGTGTAGAGTCATGTAGAGTGGACTTAAGTAGAGTAGAATAGAGTAGAGAAGAGTAGAGAAGAGTACAGTAGAGTACAGTAGACTTAAAGTAGTATAGTTGAGTATAGTTGAGTGTAGTTGAGCAGAGTAGAGTAGAGTTGAGTAGAATAGAGTCCCATTAGCCCAGCCATCCAATCAGATACCCAATGCTCCATTCATCCCACTCGGGGAGAAAGAGAGAGAGAGGGAGAGCTAGAGAGGGAGAGAGAGAGAAAGCAAGATGGAGAGAAAGCGGGTGAGAGAGCAAGCCCGAGAGACAGAGAGAGAGAGAGAGAGAGAGAGAGAGAGAGAGAGAGAGGGAGAGAGAGATAGAAGGGCGAGAGGGGTGAGTCTGGCCTTCCCGC
>NC_085000.1:15007727-15010227 GCF_963854185.1 Sardina pilchardus | reverse complement strand
TTGGTGGAAGAACAAAGTGGTCTGTCAGGGGCTAAAATGGCCCCAGGTGAGACTTATGCACACATACACTTGCACACGTGCACACACACACACACACACACACACACACACACACACACACACACACACACACACACACACACACACAGAAAAAGAGAGTGAAAGACTTGTCCAGCCATACACACACAGATGCACATAAACACTTCTACAGCTGTACATGCAAATGGACAAACACACACACACACACACACACACACACACACACACACACACACACACACACACAGGGTAGCCTCACCCACTTGGAGAAGGAGCGTCTACTCCCACACAGGGGAAACAGGAAGGGGGAGCCATGGCACAGGTGATGGGCTTGGCCTGTCTGAGCAGTGTGGAAAATAAAGTGTGTGTGTGTGTGTGTGTGTAAAGACAGAGATCACTTTGGAAAACTCAACTCCTTGTCTGTGCCAGAGACTCCTAGTCCCGCCTCCTCTCTCAACACTCCCTCTCAGAGCCCACGCACACTTTAATTTCACAGATCTGTGGGTATTTCTCTCAAAAATAGCAACTGGAGATCACCCCCCCCCCCCCCACCCCCCCCAGCACCCACACACACTCTCTGCCCTCTCATTATATTTGCAGATATTTATTTGAGCTTTTTGATTGACTCTCGTCACCATTTCAGTCCCAGAGCTGTTCAGAAGTAATGCTGAGAAAACATAGGCTAACCTCTGAATGAACACATAGGCTCTGAATGAACACATAGGCTATCCTCTGAATGAACACATAGGCTATCCTCTGAATGAACACATAGGCTCTGAATGAACACATAGGCTCTGAATGAAAACATAGGCTAACCTCTGAATGAAAACATAGGCTAAAACATAGGCTATCCTCTGAATGAACACATAGGCTCTGAATGAACACATAGGCTCTGAATGAAAACATAGGCTAACCTCTGAATGAAAACATAGGCTAAAACATAGGCTATCCTCTGGATGAAGCTATGGGCTAAAACATAGGCTATCCTCTGAATTAAAACAAAGGCTAAACATAGGCTATCCTCTGGATGAAACTATAGGCTAAAACACAGGCTATCATCTGGATGAACACATAGGCTATCTGAATGGCTAGAGCTGGAATCCAAAAAAGTTCCATCAAGCTGACAATGTTGAGTGTGATATTGTAGTAGCACGAGAAAATGTCCAGCTCCCTAGTGTCCCATTGGACATTAGCCATCGTTATTCCATCCTCATTGCACCATCACACACACGCGCGCGCACACACACACATGCACACACACACACATGTGCATACACACACGCATACACACACACACATTCATGCACACACACACACACACACACACACACACACACACACACACACACACGCACACACACACATGCACACACACACACACACACACACACACACACACACACACACACACACACACACACAGCTGCCAAGACCCAGATCATGTGTTGCACAAATGGCCCAGGAGGGTGTGTGTGTGTGAGGCCAGAGTTGAGCTTCTCTCTGCATTGTTTGCTTTCGCTGCGATTCCGAACGTGCGATGACCAGAGGGGTGTGTGTGGCGCCCCGCGGGCCGGCTCTCGATCACGGGCCACTCCGCTCAGCTCCACTCCGTACCGTGCCGTGCTGCACCATCACGACCCCCCCGACCCTCCCTCCCTCCCCCTCCCTCCGCGCTGATCGTTTACGAGGCCAGGGAGTAATTGGAAGCGTCTGTGTGGCCCTCATATGGAATTTCACATTGTGTTCGAGGAGTCGGCAGAAACCCGAGGGAGGAGAGAGAGAGGGGGGCAGGAGAGAGGGAGAGAGGGAGGTGGAGGAGGAGGAGGAGAAGGAAAAAGCGAGAGGGAGTGGGAGTGGGGAAGGTGGAGAAAAGAGGAGGTGTTTTACAGCCCCGGCCACTGCTCCTCTCCATGTAGGACTTCACCGCTACAGAGGAAAAGGACGTCTTTTGTCTTCCCCCTCGGAGTGGGACAGGGGGGGGGGGCTGTTTCCTGAGATGAATCTCCCTGTTACACACACACACACACACACACACACACACACACACACACACGCAGATGAATCTCCCTGTTGCCATTTGGGTCACATCCCAGCCCTAAATCTGTCCGATATGTAGAGCAGTCCGTGCTGGAGCAGAGAACACACTCCTCTGGAGTTTAATCCAAGAGCAGAGAGAATACACACTCGTCTGGAGTTTAATCCAAGGGCAGAGAGAGCGCACACTCCTCTAGAGTTTAGTCCAAGTGCAGAGAACACACACTCCTCTGGAGTTTAATCCAAGTGCAGAGAACACACACTCCTCTGGAGTTTAATCCAAGGGCAGAGAGCACACACTCCTCTGGAGTTTAATCCAAGGGCAGAGAACACACACTCCTCTGGAGTTTAAACCAAGGGCAGAACCCAGTCGACGCTCGTTAGAAACAAACAGGAAAGTTGGCACGTTTCTCAAGTCGTTGTTTGA
>NC_085000.1:14942727-14997727 GCF_963854185.1 Sardina pilchardus | reverse complement strand
TGCAGACTGCTCTCACGCCTCTGGGCCCCGGGGCAGCACTTGAGTCCCGTGGAGAGGAAGCCGTGTGACCGCTCCCAACCCCCCCTCCCCACCAACACACACACACACACATACACACACACACACACACACACACACACACACACCCCTTCTAATGCCGCCTCCGCACCCTTCCCGAGGGAAGCCGAGCGGGGCGGAGAGGCTTGATTCCTACCGTGATCTCACTCGGCACGGACCCCGGACTTCAGCTGGCTCCCGCGGTTACCCGCGGTTACCCTCGCTGACCCCCCCCCTCCCTCCGCCCCGGTTCAGGGTGGTCTGTCCCCAGTGAGGGTGAGGGGTACCAGGGCTCCGGCGTTTCCAGTAGGGGCCTCTAATGAATCAAAGCTGGTGGTATTACGAGGATATAATGAAGACTGTGTGATTCCAAACGCTCGTAAACAAAGAGAGAGAGAGAGAGACAGGAGAGGGAGAGAGAGAAGAGGGAGAGGAAGAGATGGAGGGAGAGAAGAGGGAGAGGGGCAAGGAGAGATGGAGAGAGAGAAGAGGGAGAGGAAGAAGAAGAGATGGAGAGAGAGAAGAGGGAAAGGGGGAAGAAAAGATGGAGAGAGAGAAGAGGGAGAGGAAGAAGAAGAGATGGAGAGAGAAAAGAGGGAGAGGGGGAAGGAGAGCTGGAAAGAGAGAAAAAGAGTATGGAAGAGAGAGAGAAGAGGGAGAGGGAGAAGGAGAGAGAGAAGAGGGAGAGGGAGAAGGAGAGAGAGAAGAGGGAGAGGGGGAAGGAGAGAGAGAAGAGGGAGAAAGAGAGAGAGAAGAGGAAGAGGGAGAAGGAGAGAGAGAAGAGGGAGAGGGAGAAGGAGAGAGAGAAGAGGGAGAAAGAGAGAGAGAAGAGGGAGAGGGAGAAGGAGAGAGAGAAGAGGGAGAGCAAGTGAGTAGTGGTGAGGGGAGAGTTGGTCTGAGCGGAAGGCTCCTGATTGGCCGAGTCAGAGTAAAATGGTGACAGTGGCGGAGGCTGCATGCAGCACTACTGCAGTCCCATGACTGGGCTTGGAGCTGGTGCTCTAATTCCAAGCAGCCCTCGATGGGGATGGCAACACTGGCGTCTTTGTCAACGCCAGTGGCCCGTGAGGGCAGTGCCCACACCACCACACCGCCTGCCAGTCTGTACCCGGGTCATGCGCCCTCGGCAGTTTTTAATTATTAATAACCCCCACACACACACTAGTCATAAAACAGTGAAGTGTGGGGAGAGGGTAGCGTCAGCTGTATAAAAGCAGTTGGGAATTAATGCCATGTGCTGGTCCTCCGTGCCCATGGGAGTGTGGGGGTCTATTTGTGTGTGTGTGTGTGTGTGTGTGTGTGTGTGTGCTGCTCCTCCTGGTCCGTGCACGTTGGTCTTCTGTGCTATTTATATCACGCCGCCGCTCAAAGTAGTCCTGGGCAGTGTCATGAATCTGGGCTCATCAGAGAATAGGTCACTATGAGCAGAAGGCATGTGTGCTGTACGGTGGGGGTTGTTGGGACAGAGAAGCATGAAATCACAGGCATTCTAACATTCCTCTCTTTTCTTCCCTTCTCTCTCTCTCTCTCTACCTATCTATCTCTCTCTACCTCTCTCTCTCCCCCTCTCTCTCTTTCTATCTCTCTCTCTTCCCCTCTCTCTCTCTTTCTATCTCTCTCTCTCTCCCCCTCTATCTCTCTCTCCCCCCTCTCTCTACTTCTCTCTCTCCCCTCTCTCTCTCCTCCTCTCTCTCTCTCTCTCTCTCTATCTCTCTCCCCCCCCTCCCCTCTCTCTCTCTCTCTCTGTTCCCCCTCTCCAGTCCTGCTCCAGTGTGGAGTGCTGGACGTTGTCCTGTACCGTGGGGCTGCTGGAGAGAGGCACCAGTGCCATCCTGAGGGTGCGCTCGCGGATCTGGGCCGAGACCTTCACGCAGGTAAGCAAGCGGCCACAAGCCCCGTCTCGTCTCTGATTGGCTGCTGTCCAGCCCAGGGCTAACTAACTGCTCTCCCAGTCGAAACCCCTTTCCGTTCGTGGCCCATGTGAAAGTCATTCATTCCTCCCGACGAAGGCCAACCATTAAGCCCGGAGTCCCAGACATCCAACCTCAAATGAAGGGCTACAAAGTGCCAATGACCACTCCGGCCTAACCCACACGGCTCTATTGACTGGGGATATTAAGTCTCACTGTTGCATCAGTTAGGCACGCTCAGAGTGGAACGATAGTCGTCGGTCGTGTGACAAACATTTTGTTATGTTTAATTTTGTGAAAAGACTACGTTTTTGTCTTGTTTTCATTGTGTGTGTGTGTGTGTGTGTGTGTGCACATTGTGTATGTGTCTGTGTGTGTGAGAGAGAGCAAGTGTGTATGCGTGTTTGTATGTGTGTGTGTGTGTGTGTGTGTGTGTGTGTGTGTGTGTGTGTGTGTGAATGTGTTGTGTGTGTGTGTGTGTGTGTGTGTCTGTTCTTATCGAGGGTATGTCTGCACAGGGGTTCATTTGAGAGAGTTTTACATGCTCTTTCAGTCCCAGCCAATACAAGGCTTATGTGTGACTGCATTGAAAATTCATTAGCTTGCAGTCCTGCCCGGTCATAGGATTGGAATGTTGTAGGGATTTTGTGAGAACCAAGGTCAGCCAAACATGTAACACAGGTTTTCTCTCACAGATACACAAGCGCCCTCTGTTGGTCATTTTCTTTTTATGAGTATATTTTTGGGGGCTTTTTTGTCGTTATTCATATAGGACAGTGAAGAATGGGGCAGGAAATGAGTGCTGTAGAATGTTGTGCCTCAGCAGCCCCGCCCTCTGTTGCTCATTGGCTATTCTAAATATGTTGACATTTGCTGACATATTCCACTGGGTCACCATTATAGATAACACAATGCTATCTTTCCTTGATGCTGATAACATTATGATTTTTTTTTTTTTCATTTTAGCTCCCCTACAAAAATTATGTGCTCGAGTGTCAAGCCAAGTACGACGTGCAGAAGATGCCATATGCCATCTTGCCCAAACAATCTCCAAGTGGTTCCAAAAAGGTAGGCATTTATTTGCATGTATTTCAGATAATCTATTTAATAAAAAGTATTGTGCACCTGCTGCACCACCAGATCTATCACAGATCTATAGATTCTCACAGAACATAGATTCTCACAGAGCTATGTTCTAGAACATAGATTCTCACAGAACATAGACTCTCAAAGAGCTACAGTATGTTCTAGAACATAGATTCTCACATAACATAGATTCTCACAGAGCTATGTTCTAGAACATAGATTCTCACAGAACATAGACTCTCAAAGAGCTACAGTATGTTCTAGAACATAGATTCTCACAGATAGACTCTCAAAGAGCTACAGTATGTTCCAGAACATAGATTCTCACAGAACATAGACTCTCACAGAACATAGACTCTCACAGGCGCTGCTCACTGGTTGATGTGACAGGCAGTTCTTGTGTTTCTGTGCAGGTGGTGACCCCGCTGGTGTGGAATAAGCCGGACAGCCAGTACGCCGTGCCCCTGTGGATCATCATCTTGGCCATACTGGCAGGCCTGCTTCTGCTGGCTCTGCTCATATACGTCCTCTACAAAGTAAGCAGCAGACATCTTGATTTTGTGCCGTTGCAAGCATCACGTATGCTTGGAGTCACCGTGTCTTTAATACCGACGCACCCGTGGTCATGTTTTCAACCGGGGTGTGAGTTAAGTTACTACTTAATGCTAGTGTGGCTGTGGTATCTCTGCCATGGGAGCGAACGACGCCCGTTTTGATGTTCACATTTCTGGTGTCTGACACTATGGGTGTGAAAGGCAGCCATGCCATTCCTGTGGCAGCTGTAGAGGTTTTGGGGCCGCTGCTAGGGCGAGAAGAACGTATTTAAATGCGTTTGAGAGGCACATTTCAGGGTGATTCCCAGGCTATCTGTGAAGTATCAGTCAACCTTCCTTTTCATCAGCGCACATCGTTTGGGAATGTTGAAACAGGAAGCCTGTAACCCGCATGCAGACTAACGCTTCTGCGTCTTGTTTCCCATAGCTGGGCTTCTTCAAGAGAACCGAGTACGGCACCGCCATGGAGAAGGCTCAGCTCAAACCCCAGGCCGCGTCCGAGGCATAAGGAGCTCGGCCGGAGCCGTCAGGAGATCTGCAAAACCCCGAGAATACTTTCCCACAAGATTGCAAAAGACAACAAGAAGACACAAGTGTGGGTAGCTGTCTTGACAACCAGACAGGTTTTGGAGGGAAGACCACTGACAACCCCACTGCACTGCACTATAGGAGACAAAACTGACAAATCAAAACCAAATGAATGTTTTATTTTATTTTATTTTTTAATCCTTTGGATTTGCCGTCCTTATACCAGGGACGTCTTTGAGGAGTCCACTCCCTGACATTGTCAAGGAACAAACACTCACACACACACACACACACACACACACACACAACTGTAGCGGTCGAGGAGACCTCTCATGTGAACACGTGACTCCTCATTAAATCCACACAAAAGTGTTCACTCTTTGACATAATCAATTCACTCACAAAAAGAGACTTTCCCTCTTTTCAGTTTGGTGCTAACCACGGTGAACCTCTGTCACCCCATCCAGCTGCGTTTTCTTTTTTCCCCACATCATGTGGGCTGAGATTAAGCCAAAGCCTTTGATTTTGCCTGTGTGTGTAGCTTCCTTTACTCAAATTACCACCAGCGACCTGGGAACATGCTGTTTCTGTTTCAGACCATCTGAGGCCACACTGACTCAGGCCAAAGTCTCAACATCAGCTTGTTTCACTGGGTCGTTTTTGTTTCGTTTGTTCTCACATACTCTTTTTTTTAGAAAAAAAAAATCACTTTCACAGATTTTATTGAAACGGCGCAGGACTGAGAAACTGGACTGGCTGTCACCTTTGCACTCTTCAAAACAAAATGGTTGCTGTCTCAGGTGATGAAATGGAAATGCAGAGCCCTGGCCTGGGGTCCCCAGATGCAGGAACGTGACATAGAAACAGACAAGGAAACAAAAGCAACAGGATCGTCCCGTCATGAAGGACACTCGTCTCTCTCCTGCTGATCTTTGTTTCTCCATCGTTATTCAGCTGTCTGAGTTTTTTTATTGTCATTTTTCGCAAAGCGATTTGCATTGCCTCAAGTAAGTCATCTGGGACACGACTGGATCCACACAGAGCGAAACAAACCCAAAGCCTGTGAAACCTCACTGATGCCTTGAAGCAGAGCTGTGCTTTGCCACTTCAGAGAGCACACACTATGACCCGCCAGAGCCCAGGAGCCCATGGGTGACTAGCGTACCTGCTAATGCTGGGGCAGGCTAATCTTCGTTAGCAGTAGGGGCCCATTACAGGGCCTCTATTGTGTGGGGGTCTGTGTACTTTCCAGAGGAAGCCGAAACCTTGTTTCAATGTTTCTGGAGCACAGGGAAGCCACTGTTACAGTAAGCAGGAAGGGAAATAGCTTCACTGTTGGTTGGTCACAGCACAAGAAGTGGGAGTTAGTTGGGAATCGCCTCCTCCTAGTGACGCTGTTCTCACTTAAAGTGCACTGTGAGTCTATAGAATCTGATGATGCAGCAGTGAAATTCTGTCAGGCTCTGTGTACAGTATGTGCTTGTGAGGTTATAGCTCACCAGCGGCCTCTAGTGGTCACGGGTGAACGTGCACTGACAGAGAGGAACTCAAAGGCTGCAGCCTCAATCCAGGGACGATTACACACATTTGCTTGGTTTTAATGTAAATACTGTATGTATGTATGTGTGTATGTATGTGTGTGTGTGTGTGTGTGTGTGTGTGTGTGTGTGTGTGTGTGTGTGTGTGTGTGTGTGTGTGTGTGTGTGTGTGTGTGTGTGTGTGTTTGGGTGACAGAGTGCAAATGTATTTGTGAGTTATGGACAGAATAGATAAATGAACGGATGAGGTGAATGGACGAATGAATGAATGATTGAATGAATGCTTCATTCAGTTTTCCCAATAGCTCAGTATGGCCTTCATCCTTGAACACAGGGAGATTACAACAGCAAGTTATGCCTTCTTATTGTGTTAAATTAGGGGAGAGAGTCACTATTTAAGTGGTGATTTAACCACAGACAGACTGTAGTTTTTGCCAACCATTCAGTATCTGTCTACTGAGGCCACTTCTAAAGGGACAACCAAGCATTGGAGAAAACAGACAGATGTGTTTGTAAGTGCAATACAGAAATTACCGTTTTTTCAAGTTTGTTGAAACTGTATCAAGTTTTTTTCTCTCTCTCTCACTGTGTGTAAGTTATATATAGATATGTATAGTATTGCTTTATTGCAAGGGGGAGGATGGCCCTAGTCGCTGGGCCTGAGTTAAATGTCAGTCAAAGGCCTTTTGACAAGAAAAAGATTTTTGATAGCCACAGACTCTAGATCCATTGCTAGGGCCATACTCTCTTTTCGTTAACTTGATTATGTGTACTGAACACAGAGGTAAAAGACAATGCCCAAAATGTGGGTGGAATATTGGCCACAAAAAGAAAGACTGATAATTGAATGGCTAGAGAGTCATTGAGACTGAAGTAGAATGGTTAGGGCTCTGTTCTCAGTACTGATTGAGTGCCTACATGGTGTAGCTTTTCGACTACTCTGTATTGTATCGTGATAAAATCTCTAATGGGATTTTAGACACTAAATACAGTATTTGTCCACTGATTGAATTTGTCCGATTGAATGGTAAAATTGGGTTGAATTTTGGAATCGGGTGTTTTGGACTATTATTTTATGTCTTAAGTCTTTTTTTTTTACCTTTTGCTTGTTGAATACATATATACATTGGTTTTTTGTTGTTGTTTTTTTTCAAGACACAAGGATTTTCCCCAGTACTCAGTGATTTTTACATTTACAAAAGAAGTCTGCCGTATGCAATAGCCTATTTATACTCCCCTAATCATTTTAAAATGATTGAGTTTAAGAAAGCACTGGGTTTGTCCTCACTTTTCTAAATATCCTGGTCCCATTCTCTTTGTCTCACCAATTATCTGAGATGTATATATATTTTTAGCAAAGAGAGTATTTTTGAATTCCGTTGAAAACCTTTGCCTTGTGAATTTTTCTCTTCCCATATTGGGGACACTGAGCGGGATGTTATGTTGTTGAAGTAATTATTTGATGGTATTTTACAGTTTGCTTTTTAAATAAATTTTCAATTTGTACTAAATTGGAGTTCTGTGTATCTGTCTACTGTCTGAAGTCTAATGTCAATGTTTATGGTGTAATAATGAACCTGATTAAACCTTAATGTTAAAGATATAATGTCTTAATTACTGCATCTATATCCTCAAACCTACCAGAATCCACTAAAACAAAATAAGTACTATTACCATCTGAACAGCACGCATATTTTTCTAATGTTTACCAACCCAACTCCTCTAAAGAACTTTTAGTCACACTGTCGCGGCGAACGCCCCCCTTTCGGACTGTGGGATGGTGTAGAACTACAAGTAGATGCACACAGGAAGAAGACATGGTGTCTAGAATGAGGTTAGGCCACACAGGTTTGAACAGCACATTGTTTTTAATGAGAAAACATGTTGATGGCATCTGTAGTGAATGCAATACTCAAGAAACCATAGAGCATGCCATTGAGTCCTGTAGTAAGTACCAGCCTGAGAGACAGGAACTATCCAGGTGCCTTGAAGCTGAGGAAGTAGGCCTACCACTGAGGCTTAGGGTAATATTACAGAGACAATCAGGAGAAGCATGCATTAGTCATCTGTTTCAGTTTCTAAGAGACACAGGTCTTATATGCAGAATATAATTATTTGCCCTTTTCTTTCTTTTCTTTTTTTTTTTTTTCCTTTTTTTATTTAATTTGATTTAAGAGGGTAGTTACTCCAGACCCACACTCCTTTTCAGAAGGTGGCGGTAATGCACACCATTCGTTGCTTGCCAACCGCCAATAAAAAGAAGAAGAAGAAGAAGAACAGAAGAAGAACGCCCCCCTTCTCGTTAAGGTATCTCAGGAGCCTGCGCCTTCATTCAGTTATTTCAGTTTTCACAGACTGCACTGAGTTCAAACCCACCCTCATGACATCATTTTAAAGAGGTGATAGGGCAGTTTTTGGGCGAAGAGAATGGTATCTGTGATGACCATCTGCAATGGTTTCATTTACAAAGACTGCGTTTGAAACACGTTTTCATCACACACACACACACACACACACACACACGCACACACACACACACACTAGTATATTTTTAATATATCCGTCATGAATTTTTAATGTGAATTTTTGTCATTTGCACATTTGTTCTAAATGTGTTGTACACACACACCACTGATCTATGCTGTTCCAGTTCCTGTTTAATTGCACATTTGAGTATGTGGGTTTGCACACAATTAATGCAGTTTAAATGTTATGTGGCTGTATAAGCAATTGTGTTAAACTTGATGCCAAATGACTTCCCATTGATTTCTCTTTGCAATTCAACAGGCATTGGTTACCTTAAACTGCTGGCCAATTTCACCTGAAACTGCTCATGCAAAAATAGTTGGCACAGCTGATGTTTCAAGAACTGTAGGGCCTAAATTATATTTTATTATACAATTTTAACACAAAATTATTAAAAACAGCCATTACTAATCATAAACACACTTGGAAAAGGCATATGGTATTGTATTATTGTCCCAAACGATTTAACAAAAAGTGTCCCGATTTAGCTGATATAACCCTACATATAATTTAAAAAGATGTCTGATTTGAAGTTTCTTGATTCTTAATGTATATATTAGGCTCTATAATAATTTCTATATGTTATATTACACACATATTCAATTTGCGAGAGTGCAGTGAATCATCTGTCTCTCCCGCACCCTCAAACTATCTTATCCCACCCACTCCTGCATAGAGCTTGTCCCGCACTGCACTCTTTTGCAGGTGGTGTTGGGTGTTGGTCCTCCTCACTGGGCCTACGTGAATCTGGAGTGAGCACCTCCTCCTCTTCTGTGCTGGAATGCAGACCTCTAGTTGGCATCACAGTGGTTGCAGCTTGATTGCGGGTCAGTTTGCGGGTGATCTGGTCCTCCTCGCTAGGCCTAGGTGGTTCTGGAATGAGCATCTTCTCTTTTGTGTCGCGGCCCGTGGGTCCCACAGGAGTCACATGGGGATGGGAGCGCTGACCTCTAGTAGGCATCACGGCTTGCTTGAGGTCCAACCTGCGGATAATTCTTTGTACCCAAGGCAAGTTAGGGTCCACACAAACTTTCCTGCCGGATTTTGATTCAAATCTGCATGAGAGTAACAGACAGAAAATAAATGATTTAAAAATGAATGAAACAAATACAGTACATGGAACCCTAGAATAAAACAGCACCGTGTTCTGCAGGTTACTTTGGATCAGAGGTTCTCAACCTATTAGGGGCTAAGGCACAACACATATCAAACCAAACCACTCTGATTTATGGTTACTGATTTTAAAGTATTTCAGACACATTATTATTTAGGCAGTAAAAGGAGTGTTCATTCTCATGCCCATATGTTTCTCTCTACAGTGTGTTCATGAGCTGGTTCATGAGATGTTGATTAAACCTTGAGTCAAGAAGCTGTGTCCATTTATGTATTTAAAATAGCCCTCTAGCCTATTTCATGAGTCTGTATAAATGTATTGGGTTCCTCAAAATTCCACGGCACACACAAACTTTGCGTCACGACACACCAGTTGAGAACCATTGCTTTGATAACTGTCCCCACTTTATATGATTTTAATACTCACCTAACAGCTGCTGTCAGGTAGCAGTCTCTGCTGGTCTTGAAGTAAGACACCACCTTACCTGCTGGAATTGGAAAAGGACTGTATTTTTCACAACATCTCTGTGTCGTTGGTCCATACTGAGCTGTAACAGTTCCAGCAATAGTACTTATACTTATTTTATGTGCATTGTATTGCATTATGATGTAGCCCCATACATGCAACAGTTTCCACTCACCACTGACTGACATGACCTGCACCAGAGCCAGAAGAGCAGCCAGGGTCCTCATGGTGACAGATGCAGTGGACGATGCAATGGAGTGAGGCTGACGAGAAGAGATAACTGCAGCAGCACTCACAGTTGCACAAAGCCAGGCTCTGCTCTCCTACTTACCTTGTCATGTGTTAAATTCTGTACAAGCTTGAGGAAGCAGAAGCCACCGTGCTTTTCAGGGCAGCTATGTTCAGCCCAAAAAAAAAAAAAAACACAGAAAGCACAGGTGTTGGTGAGGTGTGAACTTCAAAAGTCCCTTGCACTTGTGGTTTGAGTGTTATTATTTCAGTGCCTAAACCTGAAAAGGTTTGAGGTGAATAAATAACACATGATTTTGAGCATGGTTGGTTCAGAGCAGTGAATCAGTGGTGACAAGGTGTCAGAAAGTGTTGTTTAAAGATATTAATGATTTCCAATGTGCTTTATTGGGGGGGGGGGGGGGGGCTAAATAAAAACAAAAGAATGAAAACAGGAATAAAGCAGGATTAATTAAAAGCAATAGAAAATACATTTTAGTTTTTAGTTTCTTTTTTAAAAGAAGCTATAGTTGGGGCAGATTTAATTTCTGTCAGTAGCTTGTTCCAGCAATGGACAGCATAGTGGCTGAATGCCATTTCCCAACCAGTTGACCAGTGCCAGTAGATGTAAGTCACCCGTTAGGATTGTAACGGACAAACATATCTGAAATGTATTTTGGCCCAGGCTATTGAGTGTTTTACTGAGCCAGTGCAAGAACCTAAGAATTGGTGTGATGTGCTCTCTCTCTCTCTCTCTCTCTCTCTCTCTCTCTTGCTAAACTTCTGGCAGCAGCACTTTGAATTAATTGCAGCTGCCAATCAAGCCTAGATGAGACAAATGCATGCACAAGCTTCTCAGTTGGTCCTGCGTAGTTCCTAGAGTGTTGATGAGTGTACATAATGTGAATGTGGAAAATGCAGTGTGATTTTTTGAAGTTAAAAGTTGCAATTCAAACAGGTTCTGAATGTTTTTTTTTTTTTTTTTTTTTTTTTTTTTTTAAACCACTACTCCATAGCACAGTCCACCTTACTGTCATAACAGAATTCATAGTTTACCCACCTCTTATTTTACCACTACACCCCTGAGGAGGATGATATGAATATAAAAATCATATGTGAATATATTGACTGCATGACATAGGTAGCCTTTGCAATTAGATAATTGCAATTGTTCATGTTGCAATTGTGATTGCACTACAATTTTAGACCTGTATGTTATTCTACTGTATAGGCCTAGCATGTCACAGATGGGCTACAAAGTCAATAGTGATTTAAAAAGTGCTCCACAATAAGGTTGTCATCAATTTTAGATTCTGATAGTACCCACAGCCTGCATATACTGTACCGTCCCCTTGCAACATCTTGGATGTGCAGCCTAACCACATCCTGGATATGCAGCCAAAAATATTACTAAAATGTGTGTGTGATGAGCAGAAGATAGCCTACAGTACATGCATCTACACTTACTTGAACTTGTGGGCAACAACAACATAAAAACAACTAAAGTACTAAACAAAACAAAGAAGTTCAAATGAAGCTTTTGAATGTATACGCTTTTGGATAGTCCTTCAACCAATCAGACCAACGATCCAGGTGCCTTTTGGATAAGCTAGTTTGTGATTGGACCCAGCAGACGTGGACAGGAAGCAAGAGACAGATGTGCGGCAATTTGGATTTCACTCTGCAGCTCGTGCAGGGTTTACCCAGCCGAAGAAAAACTATGATTTGCATCAAAATTGATCCATGATGTGTGGAAAAATGCTGTTCTTATCTTCCATCTGACTCTTTTGGCAGCCATGGGAAATGTCAATTAACTTAAAGATGTCCTAAAGATACCAAAAATGCTAAAAACTCAATAACCTATTTTTAAACTTTTTTTTTAAAGTTTCACCCCTGACTATAAGTCAGCGGCTACATTCGTTGTGTTTGCACTTTTATGATTTCCTCACATCACCAAAAGCAGGCCTATTGATGTTACCAAAAATGTGTAGTAGACATCACTTCTGAGATGTTTGATTCGGGAGATATGATGCAAAATATAGGCTTAATGCTGTTATAGTGGAACATGTAATCGTTGCCACAGCAACCATTAGGGTTTTTTGATTATAGTTTTATATCTGAAAATGTTCAGGGCTCCTACGCATTCTCCAAGTTCCATACCTTTATGAAAATAATTGGATCTAATTTTCACATATCCCCTGAAAGTTCAGTAAAACTGCCAATTGTAGTTTATTATCATTGACCTGTGCACACATAATTCCAATTCTGACAATGTTCCACCACTTGGATTTTCAAGGACTTTTGGTAGGCTATGTAATATGGGAAGGTTTCATTATTACATTACATTACATTTCATGAACTGAATAGAAGAATAATAATTTCTGTTGCAATTAGTTTTGGGTTTGGTGATTTTATATGCACACACACACACACACACACACACACACACACACACACACACACACACACACACACACACACACACACACACACACACACACACACACACACACACACACACATATGGGGTCACTGTATATTTTTAACCATGCAAAGGGGTAAACATTTTTTTGTCTACTTCCATAGAAAACATGCTGGAGTGTTATGCCTGGACACAAGATGGCAGTCGTTAGCAAGTTCATAGTTGGCTTTTCAAGCTACACACTAAAGAAGAAGAATCTCCTTGGTAACGGCTCACAAGCGATGGTAGCAGCTGTAAAAGCTACGAGGCTGTTAGAACTAGTGTCTGTCAGTACTGTATTTTCCTATCCCGTTATGCTGATCTAATGTATCCTGGCTGAAAAGTATAGTTTGTTTAATGCGGGTAGGATACGATTTTGAAAACTCTTTCAGATAATTATTCCAGGCTTGCTAACTGTCTACATACACGTAGCTGCTGCTGACTGGATTTCTGTGAACGAATGGCTAACATGCTGTGGGACTGATGGATGTCCACTCAATTGATCAAAGTAAGCCAAAATAAAGCAATCAATTACGATAATTATTACGATAATTTGTTGTCTGAACTAACTGACATATCGACAGTGATTTTAGTCTCATTTATGTAACGTGGGACATTTTTTTCCAGCTTGTTCGTGTTCAAGTTTAAAGCGGGGAAGAGTTAAACCTGGAAAATGACAGATTGGAGAGAAGTGTTTGAACGAACCAGGGCGGTTCCACCCCACAGCCAGACGGCCCGACAGTCTGACATTAACAGACCGTCCCAAGGTTTTCAGCTCGTTTTCAAGCACTTGGATGGAACTTCTATTTTCCAGGTGACAAAAGTTATGGACTACTCAACATTAAAGTTAGCTAGCATAGCTACATTTAATGTTTGCTGTCATGTTAGCTAGTTAGTAGAACTTGCGACATGATGGAAATGTGATGAACGTTTGCGCAGACAAATAAGTTCCTTCATAACCAAAGAGGTACTTCTATACTCTTTGTAATAACGTAGCATACGGGGTGGGAGGTTCTTTAGTAGCTCAGTGTTTACCCTGTTAAGTTAACAACTTCTCTCATTCTTTGTTATAGAAACCGACCAGCGTCCAGCTGCGTGTTTCCTTCTTCGATACAGCCCGCCAGCACTTCTTTGGAAGAACTTGGAGGAGTTCACCCCATGACGCCACTGCTGCTTCGGAGGACCAGGGTGGCAGCAGAGTGTCTTTTCATGAGGTAGCTTACAGTTTCTAGCGACGTCACCAGACAGTTATGATGGGGGAGGGTCGTTACTGGGAGAGTGATGAAATCCATGTGATGGGGCTTACACCATTTTCACACCTGATCAGGCCCTGACAGTGCTAAAGAATGTGTACATGATGACCAACTAATAGTTTTAAGACTGACCTGTGTTCTTGAAGAGTTAGTCTACAGTACCAGTAAAACCTTTGGACACACCCATTCATTGGTAGATTTTACTTTATATTGACCTCTCTGGTGTGTTTATTTGGTCCTTGGTTAGTATACAATGTACATTCTTTTTTGCACAAAAGCATCTGCAAGTAAACATAGACATATTCCATTAAAGGATTTCCATGACTGTGCCTTTAATTAAATTAGCCACTGACCTTCAAGCTTTGCACACTGTTGACATTTTTAAGATCAGCTTCATGAAGTCACCTGGAATTAAATGTGTAGACCAGTGTGGTTCCCTGATGTAGACTATGGCAAGAACAGCCAGCACAGCTCTCTCCTCTGTTATTCTTTTGTTGGGTCTCTTTTTTGCATTTTCTTCTTGTTTCCACGCATAATTAGTTCCTCCTTCTTCTAGGCCTACTTTTCTGGCCTGAGTTGGCCAACACCGTACTCATTTGTTTAAATTTGTTCGTGCCGTCACTGCTTAGCTATGGATTATCTATTCTTATACCATCTAAATATTACTGTGGCGTTATGGCTGTCAGGTCAATTCAGTCTACTGATAGTCCTGGAGGTGCCAAGGGATAGGTTGTGAATACCTGTTTTGAACCTTACCCCAACCTTACCCCAACCTTACCCCAACGTGAGACCCCTGTGAGATTGCATGAGGCGCTGTCCGTGATGATGGATTAGTTTTAATACTGAGCTGAGAGAGGACGTGCCAGCCAGAGGAATGATTAAAGAGCACTGCTCTGCAGACAAGAGCATTGGAAATAGAGCTGAATACAGTGTTGAAGATTACGAATATGCACGTATATTGTGGAAGAATGAAGAGAAAAGGAAAGTAACCTTTTCTAGCTAAATCCCGGTATGCCTATTCTGCATTGCATCTACGCTGTGGGATGGATCGATGGGTACATTGTGTGGAGATGACATGACACACTGTAGGTGTGTTTGAGTGTATTTGCCGTAATGCTTTAGGTTTATTTTGCTTCTCTGTGGGTTTGTAAGGATTACACCAAACCCACGGTTCGGTTCATGCATAGGTTTATTTACCATCTCTCTGAATTAGCTTCTGAAGTTTGTATAGTCCACAATAAGCCATTGTGGTAATATCAGTACAGAGATGATGGATTGCACTGAGCTGCATTGATTGTGCATGAGTTTAAGCCCCTCTGTTCCTGGATGAGCATGCTCATGTTTTCATAACTCTTGCTGCATACTGTGCTGTCTGCTTAAATTAAATGAATGAAAGCAAGTCTGAAATGTCATGTTAGGCAACTATTATAACATGACCAAGTTAGCAAGCTAACTACCCGTCACAGCCAGCTGACCACCCTCGAGAGACAAACTCCCCGGCAAGTGTTAAAGCATCACTTTATCGTAGTGTCTGACTGTACCACAAGTGTTAAAGCATCACTTTATCGTAGTGTCTGACTGCACCACAAGTGTTAAAGCATCATTTTATCGTAGTGTCTGACTGTACCACAAGTCAAATCTGCACAGCACTGCATCAAGTGGAATGAGCCTGAAGTCACTTCTGGTGTGTCCTGTTGCTGATGCTGCTGATTGGTTTATTGCCGGGCATATTCAGTAGGCCTGTGCCAGAGCGGTAGCTCTGGCCTGTGCCACTTGTGTGACACACTTCCTGTGGCATGTGTCTCCCTGCACAGCAACATTTAACCCCATATAAGGAGATCCGGATGATAATTGAAGCTAACTACCAATAGCTCTGGGATAGCAAAAATCTAAGTTTGCCGTCTTAATGTACTGCAGATCACAGTACCCACTCGAAGGCAGAGGGCAAAAGTGTGAGTGAAACGTCTGCATTTCAGACTTCTTCATCCCAGCGAGAGTTTAACAGGTGCGATAATTCAAAATCCTCACGTGTTATTTTCCCATAGTAAAAATCGCGAGATACCGGACGTCAAAGATGACAGCTTTTTTGTAGGCGAACGAGGTCTATTGTAAATAGGCGCGTTCAAGTTGACCTTTTGCAGCAGCAAGATTTGCCGGCGGCAGCAGGGGCAGGGATACAAACGCTGCTATGAAGTTGTACACTCTCTACTTCCCGTGGTCTAGACTTGACCATGTGACGAATCACGAGGCACGGACCCGCACGGACTCTTGTGGATATGGGGAGGCATCTAAACGCCTGCACACACATCAGGGATGTAAAAGCCAACTAGAATGCATTTCCCGGTGGGAAAGTGCAAAGTGTGCTTGCTCCGACGCGCCACGAGAGCGCCCCGGCAGGATAAGCGACAGCTCGCCCTCAGGTCAAAGCGCCAAAGTTTGGCCAAGACGCGAAGCTGCTTCGAGTTTGGCGACGTTGCCCTCGATTGCCGAATTCTTACACTGACCTGACAAGTTGCCTAGATTCATCAGTGGTATTCCCCAGAGCACCTCCAATGTAAAAATGTAGATGTCATCCCAAAGACGTAAAGAGATACGAGCCAAAATGCATTTTTGCTAAATGCGGCGCCCCCTAGTGGCCAAATTACAACACATTTACTGAGGCTACTTTGGATGGTGTCCAAAATCATGCCGCCAAATATGGTCTCAATACCTCAAAGCGTCTCCGAGATTTGACCTCACTTCCTGTTTGGACACTTCAACATAGAATTTGATTGGCTGTCAAGGGCTAACGCTTTGATGTATGAAAATGAAATGTACACCTCTAAGGTCTGTAGACCTTGTGTTGAATTAAGTATGAGTTGTTCTCGTGTAGCCAGCATGAAACACGTAACCACTGAAGGAAGGAGGGAGCCTAAGGAACTAGGCATGTTTCTAGAACAAATACGAGTAGCCTAATGTTATAGCTATTCTGTTATGCGGGAACATCCGCAGTTTACTCACTGTTAAATAAGTTGCAATGTGTTATAGCCTCAAATGGATGGTAAAATAAACAGGACGAATCACCTGTTCAAATGATGTAATAGGATAAAATTTGGTTTTGATATGTCAAAGCAACCAGGCTGTTACTGGTTAACGTTTCTGAATATGAAATCGATTTTGGATTGGTTGCATGTGATAAAAGCTTTGCCATTTCCTGTCCAGACAGCATTCATATTCAGAAATACTGTACACCGGCAACAAAGACACACACACACACACACACACACAAACAACTCTTTCAAACAGAAACGTCAGTCCGTTACATCTGCCTCTTGTCCACAAACTGCATGTCGCTGAGTTGACCAGCAACGAAGACTTTCACATAAACACACACACACACACACACACTTACACACACACAGACACATCACCCCCTCAAACACAAATATCTGTCTGTTACGTCTGCCTCATGTCCACAAACTGCATGTTGCACAGTTCACCCACATCTACCCACAATTCTTTGATTTATAAATAACCCCACCATTAAAAAACTGCAATGTGTCAAATCTTATTATACAACAATTGGGTTCTATGAAGCGGTTTCTTTGTTTCTGATTGGCCGAGAGACGTTCCATGAGTTGAGATATCCCACGATAATCCACTCGGACTTTTCACAGCTAATAATAAATCACTCCGCGATACAATGTCAAATTGTCAAGTGTAAACCGAACTGTCACGTTGCATCCAAGCTGAAATACAGACGCTCAGAACATAGAATATGACGGAGGTGGATATTAGCTAGTTGGATGGCATGTAAGTAAAATAGTGATGTTTCAAAGCTAAAAGCATGTCCTAACCAGACGCAATGCGAGCTAACGTTTATTAGGCTAGATTCTACATTGCTTGACAACGGGAGAGATAGAACTAACGACTGGCTTTTGGCCATAGTAACGTGCTTTTAGAACTAACGACTGGCCTTTGGCCATAGCAACCATCCATTTAGAACTAGTAACGGCAGTTTGTCCTGCATGAAGTAGAAATTTGTGGCGGAGAGAAGTTAGTTCTACAAACAAGACAGTTTTAGCGATTTAAACGTTTACATGATAATGGGAAATTAGCACAAAAAAGAAGTGGTAGAATTGTTGTATAAAAGCAATATAGCACTCGTAATCGTGGGTTGTTGTTGGATATTCCCACGGGTGTTGTTCGGCCGTAGCCTCGAGGCCAGAGGCTACGGCCGAACAACACCCGTGGGAATATCTAGCAACAACCCACTCCCACTCGTGCTATATTGCTTAAATATGTATATACTGCATGGGCAATTCCATGCAAAACTGTCAAGTCCATAACCCCACACAGCATCATACTATGATGTGGATGATGATTTCTTAAAAGTTTACCATTTCGCTCTTCTTGTTTGTACAACATATTCGATGACATTGTTAACATAATCATTTGCATTATATAAATGTAACCCCCTTTTCCACTCTTATGTCTCAACATATACTGGAGTCACATTCATAAACATAAACAGGATCCTAGGTTCTCAATTTGCTGGACTCACTTTCTACCATAAAGTTAAAGAATAGTAATAACAGAAGAAAAGGTAAGAAGGTGTTGATGGCGTGATTAACTAGTGTGGTCCCTCCACTGAAGAATTTCTATACCACTGCCCTGATGGAAATATGTAAATCCTCAGAAATGTCAAGTGACTACAGTTACTTCTACCTGCTTTGATATATCATTTCATAAAAAGAAATTTGGCCATAATAATTATATTGCAATTATATCAATTCAAGTTTTCTTTGCAGCACAAACAACAATAGGCTACAGTTTACTTTACTTCAGGGCGTAATGTTAACAACTTCGTTAACATTAAGTTTGTTTGTTTGTTGTTCTGTATTGACAGCAGAAGGCAGAATGCAGGTGCACGCAATGGATATGTTTTTAAAGAGAGTGCATTCGCTTCCACATGAACCTCGGAATGTGCTGCACCAGAACAAAGACACTGAATGCTATGCTTTCTATCGTGCGTGTGGCTCGTTTTTCAGATTTGTTTGCTAAATTTAAAAAAGCCACACAATTTAACAGAGTCGCTCATTCTAGCCTGCAAATGGTTAAAGTGATGCTAGGGCCAGATGCTGCATAAGAAATGGAAAAACTCCACTGACCAGTTGGCCTTGCCAGTTGATCGCTAACGTGAGATACGTGGATGATGAGATTTCAGATCATTTTATTTGGCAAAGAACTGGACAATGCTACCGGAGATGAGATGTTCAGGGTAACAGAATTGTTGCCTGCTTTACAAATCATGAGCGTACAGGGGAGCTACATCCGGTGCAGAACTGAAGTGTTGAATTAGCTTCCACTATTAAAGTAGCTATAACAGATGTGGGAGATGGACCAGTCATCTAAAATGAATTGTACGCGTCGCGAACGGAACGCTTCAGTTACGCGTCCAGTATAGCTTTCCAGTTAAGTTAGCAGGGATATGCGTAGATGGCACTGACGGGGCAGCATCGATGACAGGTCAAGTCAAGCTTCATAACGAAAGCCAAGCAGAAAAATCCTGCCATGGTAGCGACACATTGAGTGTCGGAAAACTCTTAACTGTAAAAAAAATATATATGCCCCCGACCTTGCTTTGAATCAAGTCGTAAAAATAGTTAATTATAGCCTATGTTAAGTCACGTCCCCTTCAAACACAATTACCCTATCCTCTGCAATGAAATGGGTATCCAAAATATCACATATGTTAAAGGCCGTATTGCAAGGTTTGCATTATTAAACAAATTTGCATTAGGTACTACTCATCTAAACTGTTATCCATTGTAGGCCTATTTGATGTTGCAATGATTTGAGGTTTGCAATGATTCTTCTTTCCCCCTCAATGTACTCTATTGCGTCACGTTGGGGACCACTGAACAAGCCCCCTTGAGATTGACATGAGAGAGGAGTAAAGAGAAACGGGCAAGACACGGTTCAGCAGTAAAAAGTGCAGATTATAGATAGATACATAGATATATACAGATATCCTAGATAGATACAGTATATAGACATATAGATATATATCACGTCACATTTTGCTGGTTGGGGGTGGCCTGACCAGCGATCACGCAGTCCACCACTGCAGTTTACATGGAATAGCACTGCCTTGCCTAGCCTACCACACGCACCTGCCATACACAGCTTACTTTCTCCCTGTCTTGGTAAGCCATACCCTGACGGTGTCAATGACAATCAATCAGGAGGAGTAGTTATTGAAAATAATCACGCTTTAGACATGACCAGCCTACTTGGCAGCAGCTTGCAACAGGGGGATTCATAGGTGGCACATAGACCATACAGCTAGCATGAATGCAAATATTTTTAGATCTTCTGACTAAGTTTACTGTACTTATTCAAACGACATCAGCACCACTGCCACTGGATATAAAGCAAACATTGACTTTCACTTGGTGCTTCATTGACTGTAAAAAAGTGTAATAATATTATCTATGCACTGCCTGATGTAGACTAGCTTGACTTGCTAGCTCGATGAGTTGCGAAATGATATCAGCAACACGTACTCGTTCCATATTAAACTTAGGCTACAGTTAACATAGTTTGGCTTTCCAGGCTACTTGGACCATGCATTTAATTACCTTTCACTGCCTTCACGTCTGCCAGGCTCCAAACTGTCTTCATAACAGCAGTTGCAATTCAGTATAAACAGCCTCGGTAAAGTTAAAACCAACTAGCGATGCTAGTCGCGATTAGCATTTGAACTGCAGTTAGGTAACCTACCCTCATAACTAGACGGCTTCCCAGGCTACTTGGACCATGCATTTCATTACCTTTCACTGCCTTCACGTCTGCCAGGCTCCAAACTGTCTTCATAACAGCAGTTGCAATTCAGTATAAACAGCCTCGGTAAAGTTAAAACCAACTAGCGATGCTAGTCGCGATTAGCATTTGAACTGCAGTTAGCTAACCTACCCTCATAACTAGACCTCTCAAATTCCGAAAAATGCATTAAAATAACATTGGACTACGTTGTTATTTTTGTTAAACCTTAGGGTGGCTATGATATAAATGGTGTAACGAAATTTGAAGTGTAAATATACAAACTTTATGAAAGTGTAAGCCACAACCTTTTCCTACAGGAATACATGGAAAACATAACCCCATAACCTCCATAAGGAGACCTCCCCAAATTCAGAAACATTTATTAAATTGAAATGGACAACAACGTTATCTTTGGTAAACTCTTAGGTGGCTATGATATAAATTATGTGACGAAATTCGAAGTCTAAACACACTTACTGTTGAAAGTGTAACTGCGATTTCCATAGGACTACATTCTAATTAAAATCCTCGTTGCCTCACGCACACCACTCTACTTCCGGTATTTCGCCTGCTTTGTGGGGGTGTCATATGATCCTCTGAGTGAAATACCCAGAATGCTCAGGTCAATACAAATGATCCAAAACACACCGTCACTGAGAAACATCGTGTGATTGTCTACTATATATAACAACTGAACACACATTGTATTCAACAGCGAGTAAGTCCGTACTTGTCCCTCGGGACCATGGCATCTCTAAGAATTACCCAGTCTCAAGGTGAGACAACGATGCGGGCAAGCCTAGAATTACACCATTAGTGTACCGTTGCGGACCATCCCATGTCAGTCAATCGAGGATTGAGTAATATCGAGTTTGAAATCGTGATGTCATTGAACTGTATGCGTCAGACTTGGAACAATGCTGTGCTGTGACATACACATCAGTACCTTTTACAAGAATGGCAATAAATAGATTTTTTTTTTAAAATATCAACATTGTATCTTAAATCACTCTGAAATGTCCTTTTGGCATGACCTAAAGCAATTTAAGATGAGCTATTCCGATTAATAGTATACATTCACCAACACTCACGTTTTTGCTAATTATAGAGCCATCGACAGACCAAATAACACCAAATTTATTGGGGGTGCTTTGAATGGGGTCTCAAGTCATCCCACCAAATATGGCTTTCATACGTCACAGCATATCCAAGATAGGCGCACTTCCTGTTTGGCGGCTTCGCTCGCTGAATTTAATTGGTTATCACAGGCGAACGCTTAGACGTATGAAGACGAAATCAAGGCGGTTGATCCACCTTGGTCTGTAGATCACGCGTGCCAAGTTTCATGACGATCGGATAAACTATGCGGCCAGGGTAGCTTTACTTTGACTTTGAACAAAATTCAAAATGGCGGAAAATCCATCATGGCGGAAAATTACATCACATGGTGCGTTGGAATCAGCTGAGTCAGAGGATTCCAATGGTATAAGTTTTATCAATATCGGCCATACGGATCAAAAGTTACGGGCATGAACATGTTTTCCATCTTTGACCAGTTGGTGGCGCTAGAGCGTGAGAGTGGCGAGCATGAAACCTGGTGGTGTCAATCAGGGTAGTCTCCTCTATCAGCATACCAAATTTCATGACTTTATGTCTTACGGTTTGGGCTACAGGTGGAAAAATGTGTGGGCATCAGCGCTCAAAAGTCGCTTTTCCATTCATTCCTATGGGGAAAAATCGACCGGAAAAACTGGAATAACGGGAGAACGACAAGGCGTATCGAAAAGCTTTATACAAGCCACCATCCTCGCATCAGGACGCACGCGTGAGAAGTGGAACGGCGTCTCTAGCTCCAAATCCCTAGGACAAGATAGGGAGACAAAAATGTTCTGCAAGATAAATAAATTTGATAATAATAACTAGAATGCATTTCCCGGTGGGAAAGTGCGAAGTGTGCTTGCTCCGACGCGCCACGAGAGCGCCCCGGCAGGATAAGCGACAGCTCGCCCTCAGGTCAAAGCGCCAAAGTTTGACCAAGACGCAAAGCTGCTTCGAGTTTGGCGGCGTTACCCTCGATTTGCCGAATTCTTACACTGACGTGACGGGTTGCCTAGGTTTATCAGTGGTATGTCCCAGAGCACCTCCAATGTAAAAATGTAGATGTCATCCCAAAGACGTAAAGAGATATGAGCCAAAATGCATTTTTGCTAATTGCGACGCCCCCTAGTGGCCAAATTACACCAAATTTACTAAGGCTACTTTGGATTGTGTCCAAAATCATCCCACCAAATATGGTCTTGACACCTCAAAGCGTTTCCGAGATTTGACCTCACTTCCTGTTTGGAGGCTTCGCCATCGAATTTGATTGGCTGCCATGGGCGAATGCTTTGATGTATGAAAATGAAATGTACACCTCTAAGGTCTGTAGACCTTGTGTTGAATTAAGTATGAGTTGTTCACGTGTAGCTAGCATGAAACACGTAACCACTGAAGGAAGGAGGGAGCCTAAGGAACTAGGCATGTTTCTAGAACAAATACGAGTAATGTTAGGAGTATAGCTATCCTGTTATGCGGGAACATCCACAGTTTACTCACTGTTGAATAAGTTGCAATGTGTTATAGCCTCAAATGGATGGTAAAATAAACAGGACGACTCACCTGTTCAAATGATGTAATAGGATAAAATTTGGTTTTGATATGTCAAAGCAACCAGGCTGTTACTGGTTAACATTTCTGAATATGAAATCGATTTTGGATTGGTTGCATGTGATAAAAGCTATGCCATTTCCTGTCCAGACAGCATTCATATTCAGAAATACTGTACACCGGCAACAAAGACACACACACATACACACACACACACACACACACACACACACACACACACACACACACACACACACACACACACACACACACACACACACACACACACACACACACACACACTAACAACTCTTTCAAACAGAAACGTCAGTCCGTTACATCTGCCTCTTGTCCACAAACTACTAACTGCGATTACATTCTAATTAAAATCCTCCTTGCCTCACGCACACCGCAGACAGGGCGACCGCTCTACTTCCGGTATTTCGCCGGCTTTGGGATTGATTTACCCAGAATGCTCAGGTCAATACAAATCATCCAAAACACACCGTCAGTATGAAACATTGTGTGATTGTCTAGTATATATACCAAATGAACACACATGTCTTCTAACAGAGCAGAAGTCCATACTTGCCCCTCAGGGCCATGACTTTGCTATGATCTAACCAGTCTCAGGATAAAGCACCCCAAGCATTCTTCTCTTTTCCCGCGCTATGTGCACGCATGCGCACTTAACACAAAAACGCGACCTAAGACGTGTGGTTAGCATGCTGAATTGCATGCTAGACGCAGGTTCGAATCCCGATGGAAGCCTACTGTAAAATCGGCGTGTATGTATATGGAAACCTTATACATGTTCTAATTATTACAATGATTAAATATGTTGTGTTGAACCTATAGTTAATGCAATACATATATTTTTCATTTACAGTATGTCTTTTTATTTCCTGTGTTAATGCCACTAAATTATACAATAAATATTATCATTATTATTATGATTAGCTATATAAACACTTATTATTATTATTATTATTATTATTATTATTATTAGCTATATAAACACTGTTTATTGCTTTAAAATTGATATAGGATCTTATTTGTTTCATAGGACACGACAACAATGATAACAGTATATAACAACACAATTTATTAGAAATATGAAGTCATATGACTGAATTAATGCATAATAAAGATCCATGAAATAGAATCCTCAGTAAAAAGGGGTCAAACAACAGCTTGGGCCTGGAAATAACTGGTCCCAGCCACTGGCTCGGCTGGATCTGCTACTGGTACTGGATCTGCTACTGGCCCCTGGAAGGGTGCATGGCCAGTTTTACACAGCACACACATCAATAAGAACGGGTGTAAGGTGTCAAAGCACAGGTGCAGAATAAGAACAGCACATCAGGGGGAACACACATCACATAGAATTATTACTATTATTTTTTTTACATAGCACATCAATCACAACATAGGCAATGTAAGGTGTCAATGCACAGGTGACAGCATAGGCAGTGTAAGGTGTCAATGCACAGGTGACAGCATAGGCAGTGTAAGGTGTCAATGCACAGGTGACAGCATAGGCAATGTAAGGTGTCAAAGCACAGGTGACAGCATAGGCAGTGTAAGGTGTCAAAGCACAGGTGACAGCATAGGCAGTGTAAGGTGTCAAAGCACAGGTGAAGAACACCGATAACCTGGTTTAGAACAGCGACCTGTCAGGGAGGAACAGACATGGCATACAATTCTGTTTTTTTTTTTACAGGACATGCATCAACAACAACATAGGCAGTGTAAGGTGTCAATGCACAGGTGACAGCATAGGCAGTGTAAGTGTCAATGCACAGGTGACAGCATAGGCAGTGTAAGGTGTCAAAGCACAGGTGCAGAACAACAACAGCACATAGGCAGTGTAAGGTGTCAATGCACAGGTGACAGCATAGGCAGTGTAAGTGTCAATGCACAGGTGACAGCATAGGCAGTGTAAGGTGTCAAAGCACAGGTGACAGCATAGGCAGTGTAAGGTGTCAATGCACAGGTGACAGCATAGGCGATGTAAGGTGTCAAAGCACAGGTGACAGCATAGGCAGTGTAAGGTGTAGGTGTGTAAGGTGTCAAAGCACAGGTGAAGAACACCAATAACCTGGTTTAGAACAACGACCTGTCAGGGAGGAACAGACATGGCATACAATTCTGTGTTTTTTTTCACAGCACATCCATCAACAACAGCATAGGCAGGCCGCATTTTCTGCACTTGTGGCACGCCGGCCCGGGCAGCGGTGACTGTCCCCGGCTGTGCCGCTGCCCTCTGCTCAGCCCTCTTCCTCCTCGCCTATTCAGTTTTGTATGAAGAGACAGGCTGAGCAGGAGGTGCTGCCTGCACTGCTTGTTGTCCTTGCTGTCCTGTCCAGCAGCTGCAGTGCAGGCACCTGAGGGCCGGCGTGATGTGCGGCGGCCAGCGGCAGAGGGAGGACGTGTGGGGCTGGCGTTGTCCGAGGGAGCGTTGGGGGGGGGGGGATGGGGAGCACCCTCACAGTCTGCTGGGGCATTGAGAGGTCCAGGAGGAGAGGCTGTGTAGCACGAAAAGGTCCTGTTGCAGCTGCAGCAGCTGTTGGTGGTACGGCCAGGACAGCAGCTGAGGGGGCAGGCGGTAATGGCGCCAGTAGCCGTAACGGCGCTGGCAGAACAGGCACCGGTGCTGCCACAGCCGGTGCTGCTGCCAGTGTCGCGGCCACCCTTGCTGCTGCTGTCGGCACCTGGCCTGTAGGCACCACAGTAGCTGCTGCCGGAGGACGATCCACCGCCGCTGCTGCTGGGCCCGGCGCTGTCGCTGACGCTGGCACTGCCACCGCTTCCGCCGCCGCTGCTGAGCCCGCTGCCGCCGCTGGTGCCAGTGGTCGTCCCTCTGCTGCAACGCCTGGAGCTAGCACAGTGAAATGACACAGCACAGTATTAAACGTGCACTACATTGAGTGAGCATTACAGGTTAAACTACATATAATTGCAATATTACCAGGAATAACACACATAAGACTAATGATATCCTAGTACTACACATTCACTATTGAAACATAGTGAATAACATAACAAATTAACATAACGTGACACAACAGGTAAATGATGACCCCCAGGGTTAATGCATTTACAGCAATTAAAAAACAGGCTTATTGTTAATGCATAAAACATAAACTTCAACTTTATCTTTTGATTTCACGTGGTGATATTATAATCTTAAGGGTCTAAAGATACTAACTGTATGGTCTTTTCATAATTATATGTTGTGTGTGTTTAGTGATCGTCACATGTTTACACTGTAGCATCATGTACAACCCCATTCATTTCCAATGCAATGCCTTACATTACATTACATTACATTACATTACATGCTGGCGAGCTCTCAAAATGCATTTTATCTTTGATCAGACTATTTGGCTAGCTTCCCTAGAGTGTGTAGATGTAATTACTACAGTTTGGAGTAGAAATTCGAAAGGTAAATATAGTTTACATGTGTAAACAGGACGCCTGACGTGTCGACGTTCGATAATGCTAGTTATTCGCGAATTAGCATAAATAGCTAACGAATTATCTATCTTCAAATACCAAAACCGTAATAGGTCTATGTAATAGGCCTACATAGACAAATTCCATGTTAGTACATTGTAAAAGTGCTCTGGGGTGACAATGTTGCGCAAATACATTCAAAATATTTTCTTAATTTTAGTTTTACTCACTCAGTGAAAACACTCTCGTTGCTGCCGTAGTTCAAAAAACTGTAGATAATCCGAGCTGCTGATTGGCCCAGAAAACTGTCGACAATCCAAACTGCTGATTGGCCTGAAGCAGAAAACTGTCGATAAACTGTCGACAGAACTGTCGATAACGCGAGTTGCTGATTGGCTGGCAAACAGAGACCATTGCTTGGCACAGAGCTCTACTTCCGGTATTTCGCCAGCTTTGGGATTGATTTACCCAGAATGCTCAGGTCAATACAAATCATCCAAAACACACCGTCAGTATGAAACATCGTGTGATCGTCTAGTATATATACCAAATGAACACACACATTAGCTAACAGCGCGTAAGTCCGTACTTGCCCCTCGGGGCCATGGCATTGCTCAGATATAACTAGTCTCGGGATGAGACACCCCGTTGCGGACCACCCTAGAACAATACCCACATTGTACCGTTGCGGATAATCTCTGTCATCCAATGAAACATTGGAGAGTATAAGTCTTCAGTCATGCCATAATGAGAGTATGAAAATATATGGTGTAACTCCATAGTGCTGTGATAATTGCATCAAAATGTTTTACAAGAATGGCCTTGATTTGATTTTTAAAAAAAATATCAACATTGTATCTTAAATCACTCTGAAATGTCATTTTTGCATGACCTAAGCAATTTAAGATGAGCTATTCCGAATAATAGTATACATTCACCAACACACACGTTTTTGCTAATTATAGAGCCATAGACAGACCAAATAACACCAAATTTATTGAGGGTGCTTTGGATGGGGTCTCAAGTCATCCCACCAAATATGGCTTTCATACGTCACAGCATTTCCAAGATAGGCACACTTCCTGTTTGGCGGCTTCGCTCGCTGAATTTAATTGGTTGTCACAGGCGAACGCTTGGACGTATGTAGGCGAAATCAAGGCAGTTGATCCGCCTTGGTCTGTAGATCACGCGTGCCAAGTTTCATGACGATCGGATAAACTATGCGGCCAGAGTCGCTTTACTTTGACTTTGGACAAAATTCAAAATGGAGGAAAATCCATCATGGCGGAAAATGACGTCATATAGTGCGTTGGAATCAGCTGAGTCAGAGGATTCCAATGGTATAAGTGTTATCAAAATCGGCCATACGGATCAAAAGTTACGGGCATGAACGCGTTTTCCAACTTTGACCAGTTGGTGGCGCTAGAGCGTGAGAGTGGCGAGCATGAAACCTGGTGGTGTCAATCAAGGTAGTCTCCTCTATCAGCGTACCAAATTTCATGACCTTATGTCTTACGGTTTGGGCTACAGGTGGAAAAATGTGTGGGCATCAGCGCTCAAAAATCACTTTTCCATTCATTCCTATGGGAAAAAATCGACCGGAAAAACTGGAATAACGGGAGAACGACAAGGCGTATCAAAAAGCTGTATACAAGCCACCATCCTCGCATCAGGACGCACGCGTGAGAGGTGGAACGGCGTCTCTAGCTCCAAATCCCTAGGACAAGATAGGGAGACAAAAGTTGGACTTAAGATAAATAATATGAAACGCACGGATAACAATAGTGTGCTTTGCTTGCAGCAAGCACACTAATTAGGGCAAAGACCTGACGTCATGAAGGCAGGGTCTAGGCTCCGCTGCTCTCAGTACCTCCAGACCGGCTGCTCTTTTGCGGAGCAGCCGCCTGGCCACGCCTTGCTCCCGCGATAAGTTGAGGCCATGTGATACCGACTGCCGAGTCGAAAACACGCCCATCTAGACCATCGTGGACAGATTTTTAACCACGTGCATCTTGTGCTGCGCAGTTTTTGTGCTGCGCAGCCAACTTGAACGCGCCTAATGTAAGAAAAGTCAAGTCAAGTCAACTTTATTTACACAGCGCATTTCATACGCAGTTATTCAATGTGCTCTACATAAGCACAAGCAAACAGTAATAGCTGATAAATGCATAAAAGGGCAAAAGTTTAAAAGTGTTTAAGAAGTGATCATTAAAGAGACCCTATGCAACTTTTTCTTAGTCATAAAATCGCTTAGAAATCGTTGTTTTGCTTGACTGACCAGTTTTATCGTTGGGGCTAGTGATTTACATAGCCATGTTAAGATGAAGGAATGGATTTACAGTTTTTCACAATTGCTAGAACACCTTTTTCAGAACTCTTTACCTTTTTCTCAAAACTGTGAACACAAAACTCATTTCTCAAACTACATTCTCGAAACCCTTCAATCTTGTTGCAAAACTGAACAATCACCTCAAAACACTTTTAACTTTGCTCAAAACTAACTAATGGTCTCAAATCATTGAACACATCAGGCAAAATTACACTCCTGCAGAGCATTGATAAGACAATACACCAAACAATGGAAGACACAGCTTTCAGGGCAGGGTGGAGGAATTGTATTCATTCTAATTTAAAAAATAAAATATCACAATGAAAATAAAGAATAAGGACTTATATAACTCTCTACTCATATCCTCTAGCCTATATGAAGATATAAATCAATAGTTTTGTAAGTGAACAGAAAGACAGGCCAATACTGTACTGAATATGATTTGTACTGTGATGCCACAGACTCTGATAGTACTGTAAGTATGCAATACTGTAATATTGTATTGTGCCTAAATTTAGACTTACTTGGACATACTGATAACTCAGCTCTTTCACTCTCTCAGAGTTGAGCTCAAAGGGTAGTAAGTGTGTAACAGTGGATGTTCAGTGATTACTGTACTGTATGATAATGGACATTTACGCTATTTCTCTTCTGTAGTCTGACTCTTTGGATTACTGTATTGACGCCACAGAGAAACCACTGATGTTGGGTTGGACCATGAAGTCCTGCTTCTCTCATTGGCATTCCATGAACCAGAACATGGTCAATGATTGTTGCCCAAATATCATCATTTACAGTATTGCAACTCTTGGGACTCTCTGTCTTTCTCTTCATCCTCTTCCTCCTACCTGCACCCACCTCTTCCTTGTATCCCACTTCTACTGTAACACACACTTGTTGTCCCCTGCATCTCTGTCAACTCTGAACTGACTTATATTGGTTGTCACATCATTAGACAGAAGTGTTATCAATTTTGAGTGGTAGTGTTCAAATGGAGACAACTGTGCACTAATTGTGTTCAACTTCTGCGTTGTTTGGTTATCAATATAATTAAGAAGTGCATCAGAATGCACAATGTGTTCACAGTTTTGCAAAAAGGGTTAATGAGTTTGGTAAAATGGGTGAAAGTTGGTGAAAGTAGTCTATGGTTTTGCCAAAAAAGGGAGTAATTCAACAAATGTGTTCAGGCATTTGAGAATTTGATTCAGAGGATGGGGTTTAGTGTTTGAGCAACTGTGAAAAACTCACACCCATAGATAGTAAAAAACCTTAAAAGTGTTTAAGAAGTGATAATTAAAACACATGAAAACAGCATAGAATGATTATACAAGTCAAGCACCCAGTGAACTGCAGCACCCTATGGAGATTCTTGAACCACCTAAATGTAGTAAAACCTTCCCTTGCGACGTCACCACACCAACTAAGAAATGCAGTAAATGCCCTGTGACATCACTAAACCACGTAAATGTAGTAAAACCTTTCCCTTGTGACATCATTACACCTTGTGAAATCACTACCTCACCTAAATCAGAGAGGGTTGAAGCGGAGCGAGAGGTGCAAACGTTCGACAATTTCCGCGTTCTGTTTTCACAAAGGGGAGGGGGGCGAAATCCCCCTTTAAGCAGACCTTGAAAGGGACGTTACATTTGAACTGAACTGCTTGAGAGATCGATATCCCACTATGACGTGGGCTCTATCTTGTCAGTAATGAAAGATCTTTGCCTAAATGCAGTAAAACCTTCCCTTGTGACATCACCACACCACCACAGCTCCTCTCTGCTGCTTCAGGTCCTCATGGCCC
This sequence comes from Sardina pilchardus, assembly GCF_963854185.1. Lineage (NCBI taxonomy): Eukaryota > Metazoa > Chordata > Actinopteri > Clupeiformes > Clupeidae > Sardina > Sardina pilchardus. The sequence continues at coordinate 14,966,965 of NC_085000.1, read as the reverse complement.
CCTGTGTTCACATCCTCCCTGCCGGAGGATATCTGAGAAGAAGTGTGTCTGGTCACTCTTTCTCTGTGAGCAGCAGGGATCGGCTTTTGAATGGAGGATTTGTCCTGCTTTCCCCTCCCAGGTCAAGCTTAAGCCCCCCCCCCCCCATGTTGTGCCACACAAATCAGTTCCTTTTCAAAAGCGCAAAAGAGTAAAAAGCATGTTGCAATTCCAGTAATTCCCCACTAGAGGGCTCTGTTGCTGCATGCATAGATGGTAGAGGTGGTGGTGGTGGTGGTGGTGTTGTACAGGGTTGGGATATTCAGTGACACTCCATTTCAAACCTTTTTTTAGTTAAATGAAAGAAGACTCTTATTTGGCCTACTTGCATGATAAAATAGGTTGTATTTTGGGCAGTGGTAGCCCCCTATGGAACAATAGAAGAGAGGAGAGGGTGGCGTGTCTACTTTACTTTTCATGTTAAACTTCTTCTCAAACCTTTTAACTGTGATGTTGAAAATTTAAATGATTTTAAACCTCTATTATTCACACACTCACCCATACACACGTGCACACACACACACACACACACACACACACACAGAGACATACACACGCAGAATGATGCTTGGTATGCACGTTTTTTTTACCTTTGTATTATACCAGCTTCAAAGTCATTGATGCCAAAGAAACTTATGAACCTACTGTGGCGTAGCTGACAGCTGTTCTCAGTTCGGAAAACTAGCTTTGCAAATTGGCTGCGTGTTGGAGACATTTCACAAAAATCGTGAAACAATACCTGGTCAGTTGATACAGCTCTTAAGAGATCTGAGTTCCCCTGTCACTACTAGCCCCCCCAGCTCCAAAACAAATGCAATGCACATTTATTGTGTCCAGGTGGAACGGAAAGGTAAAATATTTCCCTCTTCACGTGTAGTGGGGTGTGTATCCCTTAATTCTCTGTGTTGGGTTGCGTGAAGAAACCAATGCGATTCCCAGAGGCGGACATTCCTGGTTCCAGAAAGTAAAAGTCCTGCCATATATCCTTTCTGCCTGTGCACTTAACACAGGTGATATCACTAATGCTCTGATCTACCTGTCCGCTAATTGCCGATTCCACGGCTAGTCTTGGTCTCACTGAATTGCTTGTTTTAATACATACTGTAGGGTGGCTCTCAAACACTCTCCTCTATCCTCGATGCTCGATCCTCGAGGGGCGTTCCCACTGATCTATAACCAACACTGGATAGACTATCCCATTGTTGCTGCCCCATCATTCTTTATGTAGATCAGTGAGGATCGAGGCCCGAGGAGCAAATGAGAGGCACCCATGGGCTCCTGCTGACGTTCCCGGGGAGGGAAAGAGACGGGGAGGGGTGACATCCCCAGTAACAGTTCAGTTTGGTGGGCATAAGCCCCCACGGCCACGCCACCCTCCCTCCCCCCCTTAATGCACACGAGAAATATGCACGGGGAAATGAGCCTTGTCCAGGACATGGAGTTCACCAGAAGCGGAGCGTGTACATGCGGAGACGGCGCTGTGGGCTGGGCGACAGTAGCGCGTCGTGTTCAGAGGGTGCGCACGTTTTTGAAGCCATCTGTGTCTTGCAGGAGTGAGAACGACGGAGCTCAGAATAAGCCTTGCGAGTGTGAGCGCACGTTAGCACCCAAACAGAGACGAGATGACAGCGTGCGTGTAGGTGATACTATTCTCAAACGTGTCGAAGCCGCCGCGCAGCCTTTCTCAGTGGCAGCCCAGACAGGGAGAATAAATGTCCTATTTCCGTCTACTCTAGTCTTGCCGAACAGACGGAAGTCAGTCAGTCTGTTGCCCCTAAACTGTTACTTTGCCCCTGTAGCAGGCATGGAAATGAGAGTATTTACAGGTTTGTCTAAAAAAAAATAATGTTTTATTAAAAAACTCCATTTCCCTGCCCAGGCCGAGAGATGAAAGACTTGCCAGTGTTTTGACCTAATCAGCTGATCAGAGCTCTTCTCGCGTTGACATCTCTGTGTTCTAAATTCTTTATTCTAATTTTGATTTATGCTGGATTTTTGATTTCGGTGAATGGTAAACCATAATCATCAAGATTGGAATAATAAAGATTAAAACAAAGGTTTGGAATATTTCACCTCTTGTGCAATGAAGCTAGATTATATGAAGGCTTCACTTTTCGAAATAGCCTAAATTACGGTAATGATATTCTATTATTTTTTTTTTTAGATGCACCAGTATGAATATATGGACACTGACAGACCTATAAATCAAAGAAAAAGCAACAAAGACACCAAGAAAAAGACATGACAAAGCAATCAGTAGGGCACAGCAAAGAAACATAAATACAGTATAGAAATAAATACAGAAACATAAATACAGTATAAAGAAACATAAATACAAATACAGTCAATCTTTTTATTATACTAATAGGAATGATAAAGATAAAGGTCAAATGAATGATGTGTTTGCAGCTACATTGATAACAGAAAATGATGAAATCAATACAAATGGTCAAATAGATGAGAAGAATGTAAAGCTAAACGTTTTGACTGGCTGATTAAGAAGCACGTATTGTTCTCTGTAAAACAAACGTCACTCGTGTACTGTGCACTGGGGAGAGTGCCCCTTGAAGAATAATTAGCTTTGGATAAAAAGTGTCTGCTAAATTAATAAATGCAAATGTACAAGTATAAGTAAATTGATTTTGGGAAGCCTTGCCATTTGGAAGAAGATGGTATTAGATGTGGAATTCCATATAAGCAGATTTAATACGGGTGCAGTTAGAGATATGGGCACCCGTCGTGTGTTGGGCTATTTTTTTTTTGCCTTTTATCGTATATGTGGATCTGGACAGTGACCGTGAATGGGATATTGAATGTTGATCTAAAGCTTGATGAATTAAGTAGGAACTGGAACTGGAGGAGCGTGTGTAAAAAAATCAATCACTCACTTTGAGAGTTGCATATTTTGTTTATTATGTGCTACATTTTTAGCATAGGCTTTGCTGGTGTGTATGACAAATAGTGGCGAATGTGAGACTATTTATGTTGGCCTAAGGCTATTTACATTATGCTTATACGCACACAGTACAATGTACTTTGTATGGTTACTAAGTATGTGCTTGCACTCTGGGATGTACAGTATGTTTGTAAAGTTATTTATCCTGCTCATACACAGCATGACAAGTTTGTATGATTGTCAGTATATCATTATATACAACATCATAACATTGTATGGTTTTGTAGTGTAATTTATGCCAGAAGTTGTTTGAATGGTTTGTAGTCTGGAGTGTAGTGTGTAGATGGTGGAGGTGCAGATTTGCTTAGTCTGCGTCTGAAATACAACGGCAAATGTCAACGTTAGGCAAAGCTATGTATCTTTGTCTCACCTGTCTGTCTGTCATTACGGAAAAACAGCAGCCGATTGAATTAAACTTCTTGGAAATGTAGTGCATGGGCAAAGAAAAAGGAGAACCCAGTAAACTGGTCGGATGCACGCATCAGTTTCACTTTCGTCGCATTGACTTTTTGCATCTGTTCGTGCTTCTGGAATGCCTTCACCGAATTCTCCTACCAGTTGTAAACCCCCCCCCCCCAAAATATAGCCTACATATTTTCCACATCCATTATTGCAATTTCTGCATCAATGCATAATCGTTTTCTTTCGCGTGGTGAAAATGATTATTTTCCTCAGCCCTAACAGGAGCAAGAGTTAGAGCAGTCGTCATCATCGTTGTGATTTCTGGTCTGCACGAGTGATTGCCAACAACCAGTGCACACATTGAAGCACGAAAAAAAAAAAGAAGAAAAAAAGTCAGTTCCTGGAAACAAACAAGATGATATGTAACCCCCTCTTGCTGCCATGTCACGCCTGGTTACATCTCTATATTGGAAAATGGACGATTCCCTCGTAAGCTGCACTGTCACTCTGGGGGAAAAAAAAAAACAGTCTAGTAGACGAGCACCATGTCGAAGAACCTACTGCATTCCACGGTGTCATTTTAGCTCCTGTCTCCCACTGTCCCCCTCTGACACTCGCCTCAACAGGCACTTCAATTATGCATCGGCTGGAATGGGGCGGCCCTTGCGGGCCAGGGAGTGATCAATATTTCAACTCTGCTGGGAAAAGCTATGTCAGGGAGCGGCTGGCTAATGGAATTCTCTCACACCCTAGGGAACAGCTGGCTATGGCATTCCCCCTGTTATGGAATTCCCTCACTCTAGGGAATAGCTGGTTCGGACAGCCTCCCGTACCCTCAAGCCCCACAGTGCTCAGTAGGAGTTCGGGGTCTCCAGTGTTCTGAGGTTAGAGTCTCCAGTGTTCTGTAGGAGTTCAAGGTCTCCAGCGTTCTGAGTTCGGGGTCTCCAGTGTTCTGAATTCAGGATCTCCAGTGTTCTGATTTCAGTGTCTCCAGTGTACTGTAGGAGTTTAAGGTCTCCAGCGTTCTGAGTTCGTGGTCTCCAGTGTTCACGGTCTCAGGTTGACTCGTGAACTCAGTTGACTCTTCCCTATGTCCACACAAACACACTTGAACCCATCTTTTGCATCTCCTGAGCACGTACTGTATGTGGAGCATCTCTTGTGCAGGATAGGGGCGTCTCGTCCTCCTTAATTGAGCCCAATTGGCGACCACCCTCCAGGTCCTCACTGCAGGAGACGACACCTTAACGGGAGATTTGCTCAAGTGTTCGCCCCTCGCCACCACTGACTAATGGCTTGTTGACAATGCTGTGTTGAGTGTAACCTCTCATAAGAATAAACATATGTTGTTCTTGGCAGAGCACGGCCTCAAGCTGTGATGCCGCCGACACAAACCTGCTCCTGTGGCGTGAGGGGGGGGGGCGCAGCGCACCGCCTTGCACAGTTATGTCTTTGTAGTCCTGCTACACATTTGGCTTGCTAATTTTTTGACGGGTAGAGTGAGAAAATGAAGAAAAAAAATGTTTTGGAGAGAGGCTGAAGCATTTTCCTGTGGAGAATCAGTTTGTTTTTTCTGTGGCTGAGGTATTTGTTTGTTGTGAGTTTTTTTTAATTTGCTTTATTTTTTATAATTTTTGCTTAGTCTTTTCCAGGATATGCAGACATTGCACAGTTACTGGTTCTGTGCATCTGATATGCACTTGGAATGTATGCAAAATGGAATGACAGAATTGTGATAGTGTGTAGACTGAGGGGAAAAAAGCAAAAAACGTTATCTTCAATCTATTTCAATCAAAATCAATACCCGGGTGATGAAGTCGCCTGAACACTAGCTTATGTAGATGCCCTCTCATGTACAATAGAGAGAAATTGCTTTATTCCAGAGTGACTTAATATTATACATGGTGATTTGTCCAGACTTTGGGCTGGCCTGAAGGCAGTGATAGAACATGCTGTTTTATTACTCCCTCTGAAACATTCGTTGCATAATATTGCACAGCAGGAAGAAATGCAATGCTATCATAATGGATTTATCAGAGGAGGACACAAGTCCTTGTAGACAGAGATTCAGTAATACATGGCGTATCGTGCTGCCTTTGCTTGTTTTAACCAAGTAGAGGTGGAATAATCACGCCCTAGTGTGTTCTTTCACATAGCGATCAGATGTGACGTTTAACATAGCATCTAGCTGTGCCTACAATGTCGCATAAAAATATGTATTGGTTTAAACTTGAGCCATGTGATGATAAATCACGGTGAAGTATGCCTGCTGATTTTGTAGCTATGGCAACAGTGAAATGAATAGATTAGTAATAAATAGCTGAACAGATTATCGTTTAAAAGCCTAATGACCTGACCCTATGAGTGTGAATCTTCAGAGTTTCTCTTTACACCACCTAGAATGTAACGCATTGCATCCAGATTCCAGAACATAACGTATGGATGTTATTAATGGGGTGGATTATTGTCAGAGACTCGTCACGTCCACTTCCATCACCGTGACAACTCCATGTTGTCTCGTCCGTCTCCTGCCGAAAACAATGGCCGTCGTTCCGTGTGTCGCGTGGCTCGATTGTCGCCTCGTGTTATTAAACTGTCTTGGCGTGCCGATGGAAATGAAAGGTTCGTTGCCGCGGTGACAGCCCAGTATTGTCGGGGCCGCTGGGCTCGTGGCGCTCGGCAGAAGTAGAGTGAAGCGGAAACGATAGTGGCAGTTCTGCAAAGATGATTTGGGGAGTAATGATTTAGGCCGCATCATTTATATTCGCGTGTCGACTCTGTAAGGCACAGTGACAGCTCGGTGGGAGAGAGACGCGAGATGGAGAGGGAGGAGAGGAGCAGGACAACGAGGGGCCTCTGAAATTGGAAATGGGCCTTTTTTGCATTTAGTTGCAGGGGTATGAGGGTGAAAATGGACTGCTTTACTGCACGAGATTGCAAGTAGACAAGAGGGATTTCCATCCGCCGTGCAAATCATTATTTCTACTTGGGAGTGAATATGGGTAGTGTACAGTACGTTGAGCCTAATTGGCCTTTTCCGCAGAGTGGTTCAAACAGAGTTCAGTATGAGTAGAACGGTTTTATTTTTTGGGTCAGAACGGCAAAATGACTTGTAAACAAACTTAATGTGTTACTCCGTATCATAAATGTTGTATGAAACTCATTTTGAGGTTGCTATATTTTTATACCATTTCTTGTCGGATCTTTTTCAAAAGGCCAAAGACGAGACCCAAGAACCGACTTTCGCTCGGTTCCTCTTTTTCCTCCTGCAGAATTCCAGCACAGGAACAGGCTCACATTTGGGTGTGTTCCATTAGCAGGAACCTCTCCTGAGCAGGAACTCGCAGGAACCAGTCCTGTTGAAGTGCCCTCAGGGCAGCTCTCAGAGGAGATGTGAATAGTAACTTCAAATTAGGCACTTCTGTGTTATGCTGAAACTGTTGGTAGGACTTGCAGTGATAGTTGATGCTTAATGGTTTAGCACAATGTGAAAATAGGACATCAAACATAATTTTTAAAATCAGCAGGGATGTGCTTTTAACCAGAGGTTGTGTGGCGAATACAGCAAAATGAATGATTGCTAATTAACCTTGGGAAAGTCATGATGTTATCTAGAAAATCTCTCTTTTAGTAGTCTAATGCCACTAGGGAAATTTTACATTTCACAGTGTTTTGAGTTGAGGCAATATCTCGATCGAGGAACCAAATTATCAAGCTGTGTCAATTTGTAGGAAGTTATTGCAGCATGGTGGTTAAGCCATGAAGACAGAAACGGACAAATATATTGAGCTCATCCTCTGAATGTATAGGGGGTTTTATCACGTCTGTCAAGTTCCGCCATAGCTCATATCATATCATTAGTCATTGAGGATCTGAGAGGGTTGCTAGGGGTTGTGGGGTGTGCATTTAAAATGTGAGATGGGTGCTGGGTGCTGGGGCAAAGATCATGGTCTGTCACACTGAGCTGCTGATTGTCTCCAGTGTTCAGTGCTGAGAAAAGTCAATGGGAGAGACTCTTATGATAATATATTATAATAGTGGGAGAGGGAGGGAGAGAGGGAGAGAGAGAGGGAGGGAGAAAGAGAGAGAGAGAGAGAGAGAGAGAGAGAGAGAGCAATAACAATAGCACACAATAGCAGCTATCTTTTAGTTAGCATACATTATGCTCTTTTCATTTGGAAGTGAAGTTGAGTGACCTACTTGTGGCTCACTGTAATGACCTCATGGAGGGGTCTGAGATGGTGATCAAACTTTAAAGAGCACCCTCAGAGCTGAGACTGTCCTGCTGAAACATTTATGTGCCAAATTGCTGCACTTTTGCAGTGTGGAAATGTTGTAGACGAGGCAAATGAATGTAGGGCCTGCATCTGTAACTCCCAAACACACACACACACACACACACACACACACACACACACACACACACACACACACACTCAAAAAGCAAAATACAAAACAATAACCAAACAAAGTACGAAGTAAGCACAGAAAATGTTGCGTAGAGCCTTTTTCAATCCATCTTCAATGATTACATTTGCATTTTAAAAAAAAATGCTTTTGAGCTAGTCAGTATTAGTGACTATGACTAAAGGAGATAGAAAAGGATTGCTAGATTATGGTAAAAGGGACAGATATTTATCAGGCTAGATTATGGTAAAAGGGACAGATATTTATCAGGCGCTTTCATCTAAAGCAACAAACAGCATCAGCAACAGACGCAACAGGTTGACAAGAGAGTTACAAGGCTGTACGTACGTGCTACAGAAAATCCATTTCTGGAGTTGAGTGTGACACTGAATCGCTTGCTCGTTTGTTTGTTTGTTTGTTTGAAGTGTGTGTGTATACTTCTGTGTGAAGGGAATCAATGCGCTTTGGCAAATATCAGAATGTCAGACTTCAAAAAAACAAAGATTATCACACAGCACACTGGTCTGATATAATGACTTGTTTATTAGGAGCGAACTTTAGATGTCTGTATTCTTCAGTATCATTGTGGCTTTCTAGCTAAACACAGACCGCTTATTTCCCCATCTCCCCCCTCCCCCAGGTGGTGTACTTCCACACGTCACTGTGCCGGCCCTGCGTGGTGGCGGTGGTGGAGCTGGTGGAGTTGGTGGAGGTGGCGTCCCTCCACTCCCAGCATGCAACAGGCTGCGGCTTTGGGATCCTGCCGCTCTTCTCTGGGGCCACAGGAACGCCATCGCTCTCTGGAAACCAAAGGTTTGGCGTAGACACCAGACACAGATGCTCAATCATACGGCTCTGGGTGCATTATGTCCACATTTCTGAACATGTGAACGTGTGAACAAAAGTCAATTAAATTTCAATTTAATTTTACTTATAGCTCGCCAAAACATTACACATGTCTCATGGCGCTTTACAGAGTGTTAAACATTCAAAGAGAGCCCATGAGTAACAGGGGCAAGGAAAAACTCTAGAATTGGAGATACATATAGGAAGAAAAATGTGGTGAAAAGGCTGCAGTTTTTCAGCATCCCACTCCAATAGCCTTTCATTTCAGTCTTAGATTAAATTCAGTCTTAGTTTTTTTTTTTTGTGGGAGCGTTCACACATCTGGTTGTGGTAAGATGACGGCTCTTTCCTTGAAATATGACACCCTACTTGGTAGCGTTTCCCTTTTGACATAGTGTGTCATATCACCTCATCACGTTCCAGAACTCATATGTTGTTTTTTCCTGCAGGATGCCTTTGTACAATGGGACGCCGCGGGCACTGCTCCATCCCAGTGCTCGAGATGCTGAATGTGAGTGTCTCTCCGCGTATCACATAACACCTGCTTTCTCACCTCTCTCATTTCACAAGTGTCACTCTCACTGATAGCACCGCCGCTACGGAGAGAGAGAGAGATTTGTCTCCAAATGATTTGCGCATACAATGATCCACAAATCTTCCAGGATTTGCAGGCCTTGTACTCTCCCCATAACCTTGGTGAACCCAGACGACGAGCCTGTTAGCAAATTCGAACTTGCCCTGCAGATCCATCTGAAGACGCTCCCATTGAAGCTGATTTCCGAATCACAAAAAAATATACACGCCTCAGTCACAACCAATTATCCAGCATGGACCGGGCTTTATTATCATGACAGACAGAGGAGTACAGTTAGCAATGATTTATACAAGTAAACACCTATTTATACACGCACACACACACACACACACACACACACACACACACACACACACACACATGTGTAGGTACACATATTGTATACCTTGTAAATCATCATCACTATTATAAATGGCATTTATAAATTTGCAGTATGCCTCCTCAGAGGAGCTACATAAAAGCAGCCATATTTTGCCCACATATGGAATTCCGGGCCAAAGCAATTTTCTCTATAGGAATAATCACACCTCTCAATCTCTGTCTGTAATGAAGTAGCCTGGTGATGTTTTGCATTACATCATTTTTAGAGAAGATGGGGAAAAACAGATGTCTCCTTTATCTAAGTGGTTGAGTATCAGGATCAAATAGGAAGTCTTGTAGCTACCAAACCCATTTATACTGCCCTGAAAGCAAGTTTTATCAAAATGCAGAATCTTTTGAAGGGAAGGCCCATAAAAACGTATTTTCTTCTCCCTCCCTCCCTCTCTCTCCCTCTCTCTCTCTCTCTCTCTCTCTCTCTCTCTCTCTCTCCCTCTCCTTGCCCTCTCTTTCATCTCCCTCCATCTTTTCTCGTTTGTTCTCCAGTGCCCTTGTCTGCTCCCCTTACCCCTGTCCTTCTCCTCCCACACTCTCGTCTCTTCTCCTCTGATCATACACAAGTCATTCTGCAGGCACAGATTTGTAGCAGGGCCACTCGGAGCTCTCTGCCCATTGGCTGACAGATGTTTGGGGCAGAGCTTCTCTCTGCCCATTGGCTGACAGATGTTTGGGGCAGAGCTTCTCTCGGCCCATTGGCTGACAGATGTTTTGGGGGCAGAGCTTCTCTCTGCCCACTGACCGTCCTTTTCTTTCTCTATCTTTATCTCTCTTCATCTCCTTATCTCTCTCTCCATCTTTATCTCTTTATCTCTCCATCTTTATCTCTTTATCTCTACATCTCTCTCTCTCTCTCTCTCACACTCTATCTCCCCTCTCTGTCTCAGTCCTGTTTGAGTCTTCATCATGCACAGACACTAGCACGTGTGGAACCTGTGACCAAGACCCCATCCACCAGAACGCAAAATATTTTACTATTTTTCCTTTGTGTGCTCAAACAGTTTCATGTACAAACAGCATTGTTTTCAGAAATGTCCTTGTCCACACAGAACAGTCTGTAGTGCTGTTGATTTGTAGTCATGGGGATATGGGACAGTGAGGTGCTAGACTGTTAGCCACTGCTGGACGAGGAGCAAAAAACATCTGGCAACGTGCAGAGCAGCAACTGTTGTGTTTACTCTACGTGCTCATGACTTGTTTGCAACTGCTCATGGATCAACCATGGCCTGTGCAATGCATGGTTCCTGAACCCTAATCCCAACTCTCTTGGGCTGTGCAGCACATGGTTCCTGAACCCTAATCCCAACTCTCGGGCTGTGCAGCACATGGTTCCTGAACCCTAATCCCAACTCTCGCGCTCTGCAACACATGGTACCTGAACCCTAATCCCAACTCTCGGGCTGTGCAATGCATGGTTCCTGAACCCTAATCCCAACTCTCGGGCTGTGCAGCACATGGTTCCTGAACCCTTATCCCAACTCTCGGGCTGTGCAACACATGGTTCCTGAACCCTAATCCCAACTCTCGGGCTGTGCAACACATGGAAACAGAACCCTAATCCCAACTCTTGCGCTGTGCAACGCATGGTTCCTGAACCCTAATCCCAACTCTCGGGCTGTGCAACACATGGAAACAGAACCCTAATCCCAACTCTTGCGCTGTGCAACGCATGGTTCCTGAACCCTAATCCCAACTCTCGGGCTGTGCAACACATGGAAACAGAACCCTAATCCCAACTCTTGAACTGTACAACACATGGCTCCTGTTCCCTAATCCCAATTTTTGGGCTGTGCAACACATGGAAACAGAACCCTAATCCCAACTCTTGAACTGTACAACACATGGCTCCTGTTCCCTAATCCCAACTTTTGGGCTGTGCAACACATGGAAACAGAACCCTAATCCCAACTCTTGAACTGTACAACACATGGCTCCTGTTCCCTAATCCCAACTCTTGGGCTGTGCAACGCATGGTACCTGAACCCTAAACCCAACTCTCGCGCTGTGCAACACATGGAAACAGAACCGTAAACCCAACTCTCTGCAGTTTATGGTGAATATGTTACCTAGGGTTGCATGATTATGGTGAAAATCAAGATCATGATTATTTTTGTTCAATATTGAAATCACGATTATTAAACATGGTTACTCTGTGATTTTGGAACTATCATCCATTCTCAAAACTTACATTTTTAAAATGTTTAGATTAGATTTGAGATATAATTCAACAGATAAAAATACATGTGAAAAGATATTGGACACAACAACTTAAGACAGAAGGAGAGTATTGTTATGAAACTGAATGTAGAAAATCATTATATTCGGTTATGTTGTTTTCATAATTGTAGGAAGTCACAATCACGATTAATCAATTCATTTGATTAATTGCACAGCCCTAATGTTGCTGCGTTCACACTTTGTACAAATAATAATCTTGTAATAATATTATCAATTACGACGACAATTTCACATTATTAGATTTTGTTATATTTCGTTGGAGGGGACATATGCAATTTGCCTGAAAGATGGATCCTTGATTGGTTCTTGAAAATACCATAATATGTGTGTTATGTAATGGAATAGCTTTTTCTACTCCTAGTAATCGAGCCATTTTGTGTTTATGTGCATATGTATGCGATGGAATGGCATTTTGACAGAGTTGTGTGTGTGTGTGTGTGTGTGTGTGTGTAGTGAGCAGGCAGTTGACAGTGATGGATGGCATTGAGCTGCTCTACTCGCTCCAAAGCCACCCTGCTCTCCTCCCCATCATGCCCCTCGTCCCTCAGAACACGCTGGTGGCGGGGCACACGCGCATCCCCGGGGTTGTGCACATGTCTGACAGCACAGGTACAAAATAATGCTCTCTGTATCTCTCTCTCTCTCTCTCTCTCTCTCTCTCTCTCTCTCTCTCTCACTCACTCACTCACTCACACACACACACACACACACACACACACACACACACACACAAACACACACACACACACACACACACACACACACACAGAAAGAAGCATGCATGCACAGAGGGGTTTCCCCCTCATCCATCCCAATATATCTACAGTAAATGTGGTGGTCTGTATGGGTGCTTCAGATGCCCTCTGAGGGAGGGGGCCTCTGTTCCCCCACCCCGTCTGTTCCCCATAACAGACCAGCTCCTTCCCCATCACAGGCACATAACAGATCAACTCTTTTACCATCACAGACTCATAACAAATCAAGTCTTTCACCATCACAGGCACATAACCAGCTCTTTCACCATCACAGACGCATAACAAATCAAGTCTTTCACCATCACAGGTACATAACCAGCTCTTTCACCATCACAGGCACATAACCAGCTCTTTCACCATCACAGGCACATAACAGACCAGCTCTTTCACCACCACAGACACATAACAGACCAGCTCTTGCACCACCACAGACACATAACAGACCAGCTCTTGCACAGTCACAGACACATAACAGACCAGCTCTTTCACCATCACAGACACATAACAGACCAGCTCTTGCACCACCACAGACAAATAACAGACCAGCTCTTGCACCACCACAGACACATAACAGACCAGCTCTTTCACCACCACAGACACATAACAGACCAGCTCTTGCACCACCACAGACACATAACAGACCAGCTCTTGCACCACCACAGACACATAACAGACCAGCTCTTTCACCATCAGAGACACATAACAGACCAGCTCTTTCACCATCACAGACACATAACACACCAGCTCTTCACCATCACAGACACATAACAGATCAACTCTTTTACCATCTCAGACACATAACAGATCAACTCTTTTACCATCACAGACACATAACAGATCAACTCTTTCACCACCACAGACACATAACAGACCAGCTCTTTCACAATCACAGACACATCACAGACCAGCTCTTTCACCACCACAGACACATAACAGACCAGTTCCTTCACCACCACAGACACATAACAGACCAGCTCTTTCACCATCACAGACACATAACAGACCAGCTCCTTCACCATCACAGGCACATAACAGACCAGCTCATTCATAACAGATCCATTCTCTCTGTCATAGGGACGTAACAGACCAGCTCTTTCACAGTCACAGACACATCACAGACCAGCTCTTTCACCACCACAGGCACATAACAGACCAGCTCCTTCACCACCACAGGCACATAACAGACCAGCTCTTTCACCACCACAGACACATAACAGACCAGCTCTTTCACCACCACAGACACATAACAGACCAGCTCTTTCACCACCACAGACACATAACAGACCAGCTCCTTCACCACCACAGACACATAACAGATCAGCTCCTTCACCACCACAGGCACATAACAGACCAGCTCATTCATAACAGATCCACTCTCTCTGTCATAGGGACGTAACAGACCAGCTCTTTCACAGTCACAGACACATCACAGACCAGCTCTTTCACCACCACAGGCACATAACAGACCAGCTCCTTCACCACCACAGGCACATAACAGACCAGCTCTTTCACCACCACAGACACATAACAGACCAGCTCTTTCACCACCACAGACACATAACAGACCAGCTCTTTCACCACCACAGACACATAACAGACCAGCTCTTTCACCACCACAGACACATAACAGACCAGCTCCTTCACCACCACAGACACATAACAGATCAGCTCCTTCACCACCACAGGCACATAACAGATCAAGCCTCTGAATGTGTGTGTCCAGTGGTGCTGTTCCATGACTCCCTGGTGTGGTCAGACTGGGAAATGGGGCAGCAGGTAGGAAGAACTTGGTGGTGACTGGACCCATGTGTGTCAGGACGAGGGCGGGCAGCAGACTTCTCTCACTGAACTTTCTTCTGCGTCGGCGTTTCCATTGTCAGACACCAGAGATGCAGTTGCCATGGTGACAGCTGGAGATCCATTGACACAAATACAGAATAGATGGAAACAAGTGTATGGGGGATCTTATGTAATGCTGTAGACTCTTTCAATGCCATAAGCAAACACGTGTGTTCTCATTGCGTTCCCCTTGGCACAGAAAACAACACTGAGCTATGGTACTGTAACTTGGGGACAAACTAAACATAAAAAAAACAAGTTTTGAAGTTCACATTTCATAGAGCAGTATGAGCTAAGTCTGATTCATTTGCATTTTTATGTCAAAACATCTGCATTGGTTTTGAATGTTTCTACTGGAAACCCTCTATGAACAGATTAAAAGGGTCCTGTGCGTTTTGCCCATTGTGTTGACTACTGAGGAGTCCCTTCTGGGTCAGTTCTAAACTGTCCTCACCCTTGACTGAGAGACGGCATGCTCAGAGACACAGGGGTGAATGTACACAGTGGTACCTCCATATTACCACCCATTATAGTGCTCATTTCAGTGCACTACGCACCTTAAAGGGACACTTCACCGATTAGCATTAAGCTTTGTATCTTTAGAAAACCAGTCATGTTTTTGAATGGCCGTGCATCATTCCCTCAGTTTGCCTTGAGATGGGAGAAATACGGATTTCAATGTTGGACTTCCTGCTTTCAATGATGTAAAAATCATCATTTTACATCATTGAAAGCAGGAAGTCCTATTCATGGGTTTCATTGAAATCCGTATTTCTCCCATCTCGAGGCAAACTGAGGGAATGATGCACGGCATGCTCAGAGACACTTGGGTGAATGTGCACAGTCGTACCTCCATATTACCACCCTTTATAGAGCTAATTTCAGTGCACTACACACCTTAACACATGACATGGTATGGGTGAACCCCTGATGAGGGCGTAAGCCGAAACGTTGGTCAATGGAATTCTTTAGGTTCCGAGTGTGCCACGACACTTTTGTTTAAATTTGGCCTTTCATGCCGCCGTGGGCACCTCACAAGGTGTGCGTTTGCTCATTTAAACAAATGGGTGAACAGACCAGACCGCACATGACTAAAGCCATATGGAGCGCAGAAGGAGAAGTCGTGTGTCCTGGTTTATTTACATGCATCTGTTCACACACGTGTGTGTGCCACATAATTGTGGGAGATCAGGCATAAGAAGCGACTGATTTATGCATCGTGTTTGTAAGCAGATTGCGATTAGATGCGTGAATAAGAGTGTCGTCCAGATGTAATGGAGTCGGCACTCTGAGCACCAGGTTTGCTCATTTGTACGATCTCAAAATGTACGCTCACGTTTATGCTTTTATGCCTTTTAATGTGTTTTGCATTTTCATGTCATCCTGTGCCCTATGTGCTGTAGTGTTGCTACACTATTCACTTTGTTTACTGCATACTCCAAGTAGCATAGTAGTGTATAATCATGCATACATGTGTGTGTATGCGTGTGTGTGTGCGTGCATGCGTGCATGTGTGTGTGAAGCCATGATGAAAGCGATTGGGCTGACCCAGGCCACGGCCACAGGAGGCCGATGTCTGCGTGGTGTATGGCTGATGCTCATGTTGACAGTACAGGCAGAGGACTACAGTGGAAGCCGTAAAAAATGAATGAAGACATTGAATTATAGATGCCTTCCAAGTTAGTGATATCCCCGATCTTGAGAAGGGTGCTGTCTAGGGCTGTGTTTGGAGATTTGAGATTTATTCAAATCTTTTATTCAACATCTTGTCTGATTCCTTCCTAAATATTGGATCGCAGTGATGGTTATTCCAAAGCAGTATTAAAAACCCTCAAATGTCTGCATTTACAGTTAATGTGGTGACGTTAAAGGCAGGCCTTGAGTGCTGGAGCTGCAGTAGCAGTGTGTTTCAGTCTCAAGTGTTCATCAAAAGAGTAGGACGCAGGGGTGGGGGGGCGGGGGTGGAAGAGTTATTCCAAACGTATATTGCCCGTGTGAAAAAGCAATTGCCCCGTTAAATGAATAAGTGATTGTGCCACCCTTAGCTGCAGCAACTGCAATTTAACATTTGCGATGAGTTTTTTTTTTTTTTGATACATCGCTGTAGAGCGATATTGACGGGCTCCTCGTCTTTGCAGAATTGTTTTTACTTCAGCAGCACTGGACGTTTAACTCTCATTTCAGCCGACTTGCCACAGCCTC
This sequence comes from Sardina pilchardus, assembly GCF_963854185.1. Classification (NCBI taxonomy): domain Eukaryota; kingdom Metazoa; phylum Chordata; class Actinopteri; order Clupeiformes; family Clupeidae; genus Sardina; species Sardina pilchardus. The sequence goes on along the minus strand of NC_085000.1, from coordinate 14,950,311 downwards.
TTGAATTCAAGTCAGGAGTTTTTAATAGGCCAACCCAACACTTAATTTAATTTCTTTTGAGGCATTTCACAATGAGAAGGAAAAAAAACACAATCATCCATAATCCCACCCTGGCATTCTGCAGCACCCGACGTGAGGAAAACAAAAATAATGAACAAACAATTTAATTTAATACTAACGAATAAAAGTTTATTTTGCTTGTGTGCTATGGATTATGCTGCATAGCCTGACAGCTCTTGAGCTTCAGGACATCCACTGATGTGTGGACATCCTCCCCTGTGTGTGTGTGTGTGTGTGTGAGTGTGTGTGTGTGAGTGTGTGTGTGTAGCAACAATTACCACCAACATAAGTACATCTATCTATCTACAGTATATGTTAATTGTCCTGTAGTCCCCTATATCCGGTGTGTGTGTGTGTGTGTGTGTGTGTGTGTGTGTGTGTGTGTTCCCCAGACGGGCTGCGTAAGCCGCGTGTGCTGAAGAGTGTGTTCTGCGTGCTGGACCGCATGGTGCTGCTGCTGACCCCCTCTCTGGAGAGATTTGAGCAGGACCTGCTGAACCTGCTCACAGCTGAGAGCCACAACACGGTGAGTAGCGTCTCACACACCACGTACCTCTCTCTGTGTGTGTGTGTGTGTGTGTGTGTGTGTGTGTGTGTGTGTGTGTGTGTGTGTGTGTGTGTGTGTGTGTGTGTGTGTGTGTGTGTGTGTGTGTGTGTGTGTGTGACCTGCTGAACCTGCTCACAGCTGAGAGCCACAACACGGTGAGTAGCGTCTCTCACACCACATATCGCTATGTGTATGTCCTGGTTCACGTATAAGAGAGAGAGAGAGTGTGTGTGTGTGTGTGTGTGTGTGTGTGTGTGTGTGTGTGTATGTGTGTGTGTGTGTGTGTGTGTGTGTGTGTGTGTGTGTGTGTGTGTGTGTGTGTGTGTGTGTGTGTGTGTGTGTGTGTGTGTGTGTGTGTGTGTGTGTGTGTGTGTTCTGACAGTGAATCAACAGAAAGGGTGCAATGGAGTGATGACTGTGCAGAGGAAACCCTCAGTCCTCAGTGGTTAGTTTTGGCCTCTGTGTCCAACGAGGCCAGATGACACCAGAGGAGTCAGGTGCAGTTGGAAATAAGACAGAGGAGTGTAAAGGAGATGGTGTACTCCTCTGCTGTGTCTTCCTGTACTCCAGTGATGCGGCCGCTCATATCGTGCCTTCCTGTACTATAGTACTGTGGACATACATAGCGTCTTTGTCTTCTCTAGTGCTGTAGTCGGACATATGGCACTCTATTGTTCTCTAGTGCTGTGAACATACAGTACAGCGCGGTCCCGTTCTCTAGTGCTTCAGGCGTACATATTTTGTGTTCTCTAGTGCTGTGGTTGTACATATGGCCTTCCTGTTCTTTAGCGCTGTATATGGTGCCTTCCTGTTCTCTACTGCTGTGCACGTACAGAAAGTGCAGTCGTGTTCTCTAGTGCTGTGGAGATCTGTCCTCCCTGTTGTGTTCTCTAGTGCTGCGGCCTACGTACACTACAGACTGTGCATTCCTGTTCTCTAGTGCTGCAGACGTCCATAAAGCACGGCCCTGTTCTTTAGTGCTGCGGTCGTACAGAAAGCGCCGTCGTGTTCTCTAGTTGGACGCACTGTACATATCGTGCCTTCCTGTTGTCTCCCAACCCATTCATTCGTTTTGGCCGATATAATCCATTCATTCGTTTTGTGCGTATATAGATTCCTGCATGCTGCATTACCGTGACCCTTAGCCTACCTTGTGGATGATTTTTTCTCATTGGAATACAGCAGGACAGAATGCCTTTTATCTAACAAACGCAAAAGCTGAGATTGTTGGAAGGACTATACTCAACAAACTTGTTTTTCGTTTCTGGGAGATCACGTTATCGTTTTGGATTGTCGGATTTTTATACTTATTGTTTGGACTTATGGACAATGAACTTTGAGGGGTGGTTGTTAGTGCTTTACAAAGCTTTGTGTTAATAAGTGTCGGTCCTCCTATCCTTCAGCTCACTGCGCGATGCAGTTGCGCATAGTGGCCACGAAGTCATTAACTGTTTACGACACAATACATGATATTTGTGTTTTCGTTTCTTAGATTTAATGCATGTTTGACATGTAAACAGGCCTTCAGTCCGTTAACTTAAAGGTTGGGTACGGAATTAGCAAAACGGACGGCAGAGTTTGAACATATACAACCTCAAGTCCCGCCCTCCATGCACGAGCGACAATTCAAATGCGCAGCGCGAGAGAGAGCCAGGCTAAATGAAATGCCAGCCTGGCGTCTACAGCACTATGAGCTCTAGTCTCCATACAATCACTCACATCAACGTCCCCAATTACATTATTTATTCACCTCCAAAGGGTTGTAGTACATATGGTTCAGTAGCCATAGGTGTGTATATTTGAACAGAATCTGGTTTGTTCTTACCACGGCGATTATCTCCTGAAATATCCGAGTTTAGTGCTGGCCCGTTGGTTCGCCTATTCCACCGTAGCTCCAAGCTGTTAAGTTTCGATTTCATGTTTACAGCACTCTTCGTGTCACGGTAAAATGTAATTTTTGCTACATAGCTTATTTATTGCGTGGGTGATTGAGTTTCCGCAGGTATCCGCTGCCTTAGTTAGTTTGTATAGAAATGAAGTGACACATACAACAAGAGGGGAACATGGACGTGCAGCAGCAGGCAGTTGGTTTCGTTTCAGCACTGACTCGCGGTCACCAGCTTTCGAAAGGGTCGCGCGCAGTGGGGAGGGGGAGGAGGAAGAGGAGTAAGACGTTAGATTGACGAACAAGCTGTGAAATGATGGTATGGGGTGAGGAATTCTATTGGCTGGAGTTTTTCGAGCCCTGCCCGTTCCGCAGATGATTGACGTGTTTAATTTCCATTTCAGTGCTTCCAACTTAGTGGCTATAAGTGGGTTAGGAATAGGATTTCAAGTGATTTTGCAAAAATGGCCAACAAAGCTAATTCCATACCCTACCTTTAAGGCCTTCTTTTGCATGGGGTTGCTCGCATCCGCCCGTAACCTAGACTATTATGTGCGTATAGTGGCTGCATACTCTTGATTATAATAAGAGGCAAACTGTTACAGGACAACTTAAACTGACTTCCCCAATGCTTCCCCGCAGCACATTACATTTTAATATAGGCTAATATAGGATGAACAAAGTCTATGCTATATTAAATCCAGTAGCCTAATAATTCTATGTGCCACGTCCGATTTCGCAAGTGATGTAGTAGGCTACGTTTAAACATCGACAAACGTCTGTGAGACTACCCATTTCATGAAGAGCAATTGTCTTGTGCGATCATTCCCCCTCCCCCACACTTGTCTAACCAGTTCACTAGACATTATAGCCTACCTGTATGCGGCATTGAGGACGATTGCCTCCCTCCCCCCTCTCTCTCGACAGACACTTCCTGACACTAGGGCTCGGGATCATGACATCAAAACTTCGCGGGCACAGCCACATTGGCAGCTTCACTCCTTAGTTTACTATGGATTACTATGGATTTACTCCCGCCTTTTAGTGTGTTCCTGTTACTTAGTTTTTGCCTTCTTGGTAGTATGTTGCTGTGTAGTGGGGTGTAACAGTGCAACCCACGATCGCAAGAGGAAAAGAATAAATCGCTACTATATTTCTGCTTCTTGTCTTGTGCATCTGAATGAATGGATATTACGTTCAGTGCGCTACCAAATGGCGGCGATATTCCTAGAATGCAAGGCGTGTGCCCGAGCCCTATTATGTAAATGTAAAAATGTGTGTGTGTGTGTGTGTGTGTGTGTGTGTGTGTGTGTGTGTGTGCGCTGAACCACGAATTCACATATTAACTTTTCTTTTCAGCAGACATCGCAATCATAAAAAAATCGCAAAACTTTTTAATAAAATAATGCCTCTTGTCTTAATGGGTTTCGGAGGTTCGTAGAGTAAGTTTTGAACCCCGGTCGCTGACGTATGAGTAAGATGCCTCAACCAGTTACGCCACAGTTCGAGTGTCAATCTCTTCGCACTTAGCCAAGAAATATAAAGGATTCAGTCAGTCGAGTTCATTTATTCGCGGCATGCACTTGAAACGCCGATCAAAAGTTCTGACATGTTAAACTGACGTTAGTCATTAATTCACCACATGATAAAATGCTGTTATATTGACGCACAGTAGCCCACGGTAGTCTATGTCTATCTCTGAATCAACATGAACATGCATAACGAGATCCATATATTTTAAGTTGCTAGAAACTTCTTTTGCGGAGCTAGGCCTACTAGTCGATGGTTACAATGAATCACCCTCACTGCCCTATCGCATATCTGACCATCCATTGTTATAATGTTACAAAATGCGCGATCTTCTCCAATCATGTAGCCTACGGTTATAAGTAAAGTGACATGATAGGCATGTAGGCCTATTAAAGATATTTCTATTAAATACATTTTATTTTCAGTTGTCAAAAGTGGTGGGGACAAAATCTGTGATAAAGTGCTGGGTAAGCTACCCAGCGTCGCCGGTTAAAATGAACATGCCTCCGTTTTAAAATAGCCTATAGGCCTACACATTTCTAAGTATTCCTAACATAAATGTAGCCTAAATGTCCATCTAGTCCATCTCTTTCGTCTTCGCCTTGACAATAATAGCCTATTCACGGAAATGCGGTCTTGTAACCGTAATGAATTAATGAATTAATCTAAGGTTGCCTATATCGAGTCTTTCAGGTTGAATTGAAGGCTTCTAAAACCATTTTCATTAATTTCAACAATGGTTTATTGAAACGTGGTTTGATTATAATTTCGCCAGTCATCACCTTCATTTTAATGATTAAATGAGACGGATTAAATGAGATGGATATGCGGAGCATTTCTCTCCCTCTCCATTGACCAAAACGTTGCTCTGGCATCTCTGCTGGACTGACTGAGTTATAGGCTACGTCGAGTGAGAGAGCCAGCTGTGAGGTACGCTGTAAAACATTCGAAAACTCTGAAACTGCAATCTGACATGCCGAGCGTGATGTCTCTTTTCTCCGCTTGTCACCAGCGCGGTGTCTTCGGGTTTTTCCGTGTTTTCCGGTATGAGCCGAACCTTCATTTTATTAAGGCGGTCTTATGTTGCCCCCTTGCGGTTGCAGTTTTAATTAAAGTCCCGATGCTTCGGGAGTCCTGATGTGCGGGAAAGAAAGGAGCATTCTCAACCCGTACCATCTGTATAGTGGTGGGGTGGGACAGGCCGTTCCCTGCTGTAGGACAGCTCCATTCCTTCCTGTTGTGTAGTGGTGTGGTGGGACAGGACAGGCCGTTCCCTGCTGTAGGACAGCTCCATTCCTTCCTGTTGTGTAGTGGTGCGGTGGGACAGGACAGGCCGTTCCCTGCTGTAGGACAGCTCCATTCCTTCCTGTTGTGTAGTGGTGCGGTGGGACAGGACAGGCCGTTCCCTGCTGTAGGACAGCTCCATTCCTTCCTGTTGTGTAGTGGTGCGGTGGGACAGGACAGGCCGTTCCCTGCTGTAGGACAGCTCCATTCCTTCCTGTTGTGTAGTGGTGCGGTGGGACAGGACAGGCCGTTCCCTGCTGTAGGACAGCTCCACTTCTCCTGATGTCATCCTCTGCTGCTCTGCCCTCACTGTGTCCTCAGTGTGGCACTCTGAAGAAATGAGTGACAGTTTCAACAGCGCTGCCAGTTCACTATGTGCCACAGTGGGCTCTGCTCTGCTCTGCCAGGCTCGCTAGTGCCACACTGCTGAGGTCAGGATCCGCCAAAGGGCTTCCTGCCTGGAGGGGGTTTGTGTGCCCACATCCAGAGGCAGTTGCCATATTGTTCACACATCAGGTCAGACATGTTTTTTTTTTTTAACTACAGTACATCTGTTGCATTTCACGTCTAAACAATGTCACTCTCAACACTGTGCTCACTCGAGGCCTTAGCAGTGCACATTGTCAAATGAGGAGAGTCGAACAAATCGGTTGGAAGATGTGTAAAAAACAGACACGCTCCCTTGAATACAGGCATTCCGTGCTGTATTGATAGATACAGTTAGGCTCATAAATGTTTGAACCTTTGCTAAAGTTGACTGAAAAGAGGAATATAAAATCATCTTTTGAAAATTGGAAATCTTCATGCCTTACAGTACGTAAAAAAATGAGGAAATATCCAACCTTCAAGGACACCAATTTTCTTTGTGAATGAATAATGCATTGTGAATAAATAACTGTTCCTCCTTAAAATACAGGGGTCATAAGTACTAACTATGTTAGATTCCCATAGAGGCTGGCAGATTTTTATTTTTAAAGGCTAGATATTGCATGGATCCAGGATACTATGCATCCTGATAAAGTTCCCTTGGCCTTTGGAATTAAAATAGCCCCACATCATCACATACTGTACCCTTCACCATGCCTAGAGATTGACATGGTGTTTTTTTTTTTCCAGTTAGCCTATTAGCTGGTTTGATTTGCATTGAGATCAATGAGCAATTTTTATTCCACTTTTTAGTCAACTTTAGCATGGGCTCAAAAACTTGTGAGCCTAACTGTAGATGTTACCGTGGTGTAAAAAGCACATGTATGCGTGGCGTGCACACTCACACCCTCTCTCTTACGTAGTACACACTTGAGCTGGCGTGTGCGTAGGTGGCGGGCTGCTGTGGCGTGTGTGTGAGGTGATAATTTGCTCCTGATTGATGGCGGGTGTGTAACGAGACCTGGAAGCAGGCTGTGACCTCTCAGGTGTCAGTGCTGATAAGGCATCTCACTAAGCCATCTCTGAGCTGATGCTGACGCCTGCTCTCGCCTGCCATTGGGTGCGTGTGTGAGTGTGTGTCGATGTTTCTCTCTCCTGTGTGTGTGTGTGTGTGTGTGTGTGTGTGTGTGTGTGTGCAGGTGTCCTCTGTGATTGTGTGCATGTGTGAGTGATTGGTGATTGCGGATGTTTCTCTCTCTTGTGTTTGTGTGTGTGTGTGTGTGTGTGTGTGTGTGTGTGTGTGTGTGTGTGTGTGTGTGTGTGTGTGTGTGTGTGTGTGTGTGTGTGTGTGTGCAGGTGTCCTCTGTGTGTGTGTGTGTGTGTGTGTGTGTGTGTGTGTGTGTGTGTGTGTGTATACTGTATGTGTGAGTGAGTGGGGACGTTTCTTTGTTCTCTCTCCTGTGTGAGTGAGTGAGTGTGGAAGTTTATCTCTTTGTGTGTGTGTGTGCGTGTGTGTGTCTGTGTGTATACTGTGAGTGAATGGGAACGTTTCTCTGTCCTCTCTCTCCCTGTGAGAGTGAGTGAGTGTGGAAGTTTATCTCTCTGTGTGTGTGTGTGTGTGTGTGTGTGCGTGTGTGTGTGTGTGTGTGTGTGTGTGTGTGTGTGTGTGTGTGTGTCTGTGTGTCTGTGTGTGTCTGTGTATGAGAGATCATACAGTATAGGCCATAAATCTCAGCTACACTCTCTGACATACTATCAAAACTGCCCACTCTCTGCCCACTGCCCACTCTCTGCTAATTCCTTTTGAAATGTAGTAGGCTAGGCCTACAGTGTTTTTATGGTGCACACAACTTCCACTAATAAATCCTCTGATTGATTGCAGTCTCAGTGTGTAGAGTGTGTGACAGGAGTG
>NC_085000.1:14925227-14937727 GCF_963854185.1 Sardina pilchardus | reverse complement strand
AAGTTTGTTTGGAGTAGCGCTTTAATGCGGTTTGTAGTAGCGCTGTCGCCTAGATTAGGGCCGTCACCTGATGTCACCTAGAGTCAGTGGCGTAATTAAAGGACACGTTTGTCTAAGTAATAGTCAGTTTGATTTTAATGGTGCACAGTGTCTTGCTCCAGTCTGAAGTTAGTAACTAGTAAGGCTAGTGTTATTGTTTTAGTACACTTCTCCTTGGCCAAGTGCACTTCTTCTGGCTCCAGACTGAGGTTAGTATCATAAGAAAGTACCAATTTCCACACTTTTGTTCAGAAATTCGACAACTAAGATGTTTGTTAATGCTTAAGAATAATATTTGATCGATGAACCTTGCATTTTTCAATAGCCATACGTTTGTCGATCTGCACAGAATCTTTGCTTCTTACCGGGAGCTTTTAAATGGCCTATATTTTGTTTACCGTCCTTGGAGTTGAGTGATGGGCTGTTGGGTGTCCTATTTCCACAGACTCACTTGGCACATCAACTGAGAATTCTTGTTATGAAATCAAATTTTAACTTGAGCTCCAAGCGGTTTTGCAGCCATACAATGCTGTTTATAGCTCTTCGAGTCATTGCACAATGTCATTTTTGGTACAGAGATAATTTAGATACCCTAATGGGGTGGGTGCTTGCTTTTTTTTTAGGAATCGGCCGTCTTGGTTTGTATAGAAATGAATATTAAGTGACACATACATGTAAAAAGGCAGAAATAAGGCACTGGCGGAAATAGATACTTTTTCGATAGTAGGGCTAGGACTATTGGTTAAATACACTTCTCCTGGCTTCAGACTGAAGTTACTTAGTAGTAGGGCTAGGAATGATCAGTTAAATGCACATCTCCTTGCTGCAGACTGAAGTTGTATGGTGCCCTAATGGACCAATCTGTGTATCTCTGAGAGTAACTTCATCATGTCATTAATCTGTTAACTCCGTAGTGTCATTAGTCTGGTAACTTCATGACGACGTTAGTCTGGTTACTCCATCATGTCATTAATCTGTTAAGTGCATTGTGTCATTAGCCTGGTAAGATGCAGTTGTAATAGTTAAAGGCAAGTTCGGAGACAGATTCAGTGCAAAGAAAGCACAACTATTAAAGGGGCACTTCACTGATTAGCATTAAGCTTTGTATCTTTAGAAAACCAGTCATGTTTTTGAATGGTCGTGCATCATTCCCTCAGTTTGCCTTGAGATGGGAGAAATACGGATTTCAATGAAACCCATGAAAAGGACTTCCTACTTTCAATTATGTAAAATGAGGATCATTGAAAGCAGGAAGTCCAACATTGAAATCCGTATTTCTCCCATATCTCAAGGCGATCTGAGGGAATGATGCACAACCATTCAAAAACATGACTGGTTTTCTAAAGATGCAAAGCTTAATGCTAATCGGTGAAGTGCCCCTTTAATGTAGTGCATCCAGGACTACCTTTTGGAGTCATTTGTTTGCACACTGCTTTAAGATCAACATGGAAACTGTAAACAATATTGCTCAGGTGAAGCGGTCTGTACATTGAGCACATTTATACAGTAGCTCTTATCTTATGAGGGCAATTAAAGACCCCAAGCTATGCATCTCTGGCCCGGCATCCTTTTCATTTCCCCTTATCTAATAAAACATAAATGATTTTTAACCAATCCTCCAAACCATAAACCAACCTTTGGATCTCTAGCTTCTTATCATACAGCACATGCCACTAACCTACCCTCTACCCCACAACCCCCCCCCCACCCCCCCAAACTGTTGTTCTAGTTGCTTATCTAACCAAATGCAGAGTAAAACAGCGGTGGCATGACCTAGCCTTGAACCAGTATCGTTTCCATCTGCGTGATCATCTCTTTATCTAATAACACACGGCGCTATCCACTCTCCCGTGCACTGCCCCTCCCCTGCCCAAGCGAGGCCACGGCGCTCTTATCAAAGGCACGCAGGGGAAGGGGATTTGAAGGTTGGCCCGCCACCGTAGCGCCCGCAGTAAGATGCGAACGGGACCTTGTAATCAAGCAGCCCCGGCTCCCCCGCCCCGCCCCGAGAGGGTGCGACGACGACGACGACGACGACGACTTTATGAGAATTGAGGCAATGAAAACCGGATCACCTGTGCAAATGGACGACTGATAGGCACATTTCAAGGTTGACTTGACGCTGTTTGTTTCCTATTACGGAATTTCTTTTATGTGGCAGACCATCACCCAAAAGAATATTCATAGAAGCTTATAAAAATGTTTCCGTTGTCGCCTGCCTCTCCCAGAAGGGCTCTGGTGGATTCCATCACTGTAACTAATAGAGGGAGGTTTTATGAAATAATGCTGTCCTTTTTTTTTTTTTGTGAGCCCAAGGCTCCCGTGAAAAAGAGATGTAAGATCTCATTGGGGCTCACCTGGTAAAATAAAGGATAAAATAAATATTAAATAGATAAATGATGGCCGTTGCACAACAGTCCCTTTGAGAATCACAACTCAGACTCACAAGTGTTCTAGTGAAACACCTCTGTGTAACTTCGCCCGCCCGGCTTAAGAGTTGAGCTGTGATGAACTGCTGAGTGACTGGAGCTCCTCCGTGGTGCTCAGGTGGAAAGTTAGAAGTGTGTGTGGTGGTGTGCGTACCTGAGCTCAGGAGCTGTGGAGGGAACGGAACGTAGCTTTAACTCTGACTGACTCCACAATTACTGCTCAGTGGCTTGAGATGTTGTACTCGGCGAGCCGGCGCTGAGCAACGGCGGGCCTGTCTGCTGGACGGAGTGAGCGGAGCGATGGCTTTTAATTGGTGTTAATTCTTGACATCTGCGCACAGCAGGAACGCTGTCAGCGTGACAACAGCCATCACCGAACGTGGCGTTCAGGAGAAGCCGGGCCGCCGCTCGCACAAAACAGGCTCCCGTCCAAGTGTGGAGCTGTGAACGAATTGAGAGTGAGAACACACCTCGCACATTTTTTGAGAAAAAGTAGGGCTAAATTATTAAGAAATATAAAAAATAGATTTGACGCTTAGGGGGACAAAAAAAACACTTGCTAGACTGCTTTTATGGTTCGGTTTGTATATTATCACTTCCAGGACATTGTTGTTGCCTATTTAGCTTAACATTCTGCTAACATTTTTTGTGTGCTCAAGATATGAAATGTATCATTATTATTATGATTGTCATTTCTCTCTGGTCGTTGACGTTGCCTATTTAGCATAATATTATTTCGCTCTCGGCGTTGGTGTTGCCTATTTAGCATAACATTATTTCTCTCTGGGGCGTTGGTGTTGCCTATTTTCTGGTTGCGTGCTCGGATCGATTACTCTAGCGCCATTACCTTTAGTTTATTTCCCTTTCCTCTCAGATGCTAATCAGGGCCTAGATCTTAGTCAGCTAGTGCCCCCAGCCACACACTCCTCTCTCTCCTGTGATGGAATCTAGAGGATGGAGACAAGACGATCAAACATACAGTGAAAAGATTGCTCGACCGTACAGCATGACAGTGTGAGATCGATAATACATGGCAGCGATTGGTCGATCAGTGGATCGGTCAGCCTGTGAGGAGGATGCATTTTTCATTGTGTCATTTCTGCCTTTTCTGCCCCTGCAGCCGTGGCCTACTGGTTAGGGCTTCGGGGCTTGTAACCGAAGGGTTGCCGGTTCGATCCCTAACCGAAGGGTTGCCGGTTTGATCCCTGACCAGTACGGTATGATGTGGGTGGGAGAAGTGGTTGAGCACTGCTCTCCCATGCCCACATCCATGGCTGAAGTGCACTTGAGTAAGGCACTTAACCTTTCACTGCTCCCCGAGCGCCGCTGTAGCAAGGCAGCTCACTGCTCCGGGTTAGCGTGTGCTTCACCTCACTGTATGTTCACTGTGTGCTTTGTGTGTTCACTAATTCATGGATGAGATAAATGCATAGACCAAATTCCTTGTCAACGCAGGTATACTTGGCCTATACACCTGATTTACAATGCATATTTTCTCTGTTTCTCCATGCAGTTCATCCTCTCCGGTGTTGGCGTTGAGGGGTGGCGTGGAGATGGAGATGGTTCCCCATCCAGCGTGTGCCCTCATCTTCCAGCTGGAGTACGTCTTCTCCCTCACCACCTCCGAGGGCAAGGTAAGGAATGAAGGAGGACACACACACACACACACACACACACACACACACACACACACTGGAGGGGTGAAGGAATGGAGGAAGAGAGATGGAGTAGTAGAGTGATATAGGGGTGGAGGAGTGGAGGTATAGAGGATCAAATGGATGGATTGGGGGATAGAGAGATGGAGGAGTGGAGGGATAGTGGTATGGAGGGATAGAGAGACATAGTGCAGAGATTAAAGGATAGGGGGATAGAGAGATGGAGGACTGGGGGGATAGAGGGGCACAGAGGTGGAGGGGTGGAGGGATAGCAGGGCCAGAGGGATAGATGGATGGAGGGATAAAGATGAAACGTTGGAGGAATAGGGAGATGGCTAGCTAGAGAGATGGAGAAGACGGAGGGATAGTGGGATAGAGGGATAGAAAGACATAGTGGAGAGATAAAGGATCAGATGGATAGATTGCGTGATAGAGAGATGGAGGAGAGGAGGGGTAGAGAGACGGAGTTGTGGGAAGATAGAGGGAAAGGGTTTGTTGTTGCAGACAACTGCTACTTTTGAACAGTATTTCTCACCATAAATGAGTGGCAAGGCTGTATCTCCATCACATACAGTATCAAACATGCACCCCGGGAGTGCACCCCTCTATGACTGTGAGAGAGAGACACAAACAGCTTCAGCTAAATGTGAAGGGGCGTATATTTTACATCATTACATTAATAAACAAGAAAAGCACACTGAGAGCGCCGACCTCCGCCATACGAAAACATAACCGCCTCCTGGATCCAGACGGATCGATCACAAAATGTAATTGGTTTAATCGGGTCATTTCAGAGCTTTGCTGAAAATGTCATCGAAATCCATCCATAACTTTTTGAGTTATCTTGCTAACAAACAGACAGACAAACAGACAAACAGACAAACAGACAAACAGACAAACAGACAAACAGACAAACAAACAGACAAATAGACAAGCATGCAAACAAATATAGCCTCCTTGGTGGAAGTAAAAAGAGAAGAACGGAATATAACTGATCAGGAGCCTCCCTCCTAGATTGTATAAAGCTCTCATCATCATCATCATCATTAGGTGGTGAGAAACGGCTGCAGTATGAGTTCCATCTTGCCATCTCCGGACTACAGTAGCTGTGTACAGTACTCTCCTGCCACTCATTCAGACGCTCTGGCGGCGTGAGAAGAGGGTTCAGATATCCCAATCAGTTTGGGTTTTGTGTGTGTGGGTGTGTGAGAGAGTGTGTGTGTGTGTGTGTGGGTGCATTTCAGCGGGCTCACACCACTTAGCCACAGCTGCAGCACAGCCTCCTCGTGAGCAGGTTAAAGAGGCACCAATTAGCAGCCCCGACTAAACAAACAAACAACAATACATCCCCTGCACACACACACACACACACACATGTCTATACACACACACACACACACGCGCATATGTGTATGGCAGGTTGGAACAAAGCAGAAATTGAGGCTAGTTGGTGTGAGGGGAGATCAGGCTCTTAATGTCCTGGGCACTGTAGCTCGAAGCACACTTAGGCCCAATCCCAATGTCCGGACTCACGAACTCACGTACTTTGGTGCGCGTTCTCACGAAATTCGTAAGGGTTTAGGGCTGTCCCAGTGTCGAATTACAACGGGCGGGAGGGTTTGAGTACAGACTTACCGAGCCCTTTCCGTGAGTCTGCATCGGTGCAGACTTAACCTAAGGGAATTACCCACAGTTCAAAGTGTTGTGACGTTTACCGCGGAGATCATAGAAAAATCCGGAAATGAAGGTAAACAACAGCACGCACGACACACGTGCATGGTGCAAATGTTAGCAACGTCTTTGTTAGTAAACATCGCCAAGGAATATGTGATCTCGTGAAGTGCTGTCCCAATCCCAAATACCTATCTGAGCCTATGTGGCCTCACACACTCATTCACTTAGCACCTGAGATCAATTAAGTCTGTGAGTCTTTAGTTCTTAGTCTTTAGGGCTGACATTGGGATTGGGCCATACTGTACTGTAGGCTGCTGGTAGACCTGACGCAGATCTTAAGCATATCTCGAGAAAAAAGAAAAAACTGCTTGTACTGTAACTCAAATGATTCGCAAGTCTACATGTCTACATTCGCAAGTCTACATAAGAATAAGATGACTACTGCTTCAGACCACACTTAATGCTGCTGTAAGTGAACAACCTAGGATAGCCTACCTATGACTCTTACTTGCATTCATGCCAGCCACTTTGCCTCTGTTATTTTAGTATTCGTTTCTATATCCAGCTATTGATTGCCATGTCTTGCGTAATCCTAATCAAACCACTGTTTACAGCTTTTACTTTCCCTGCTATCGCACTCCAAAATCTTTCTAGAATGTGTCAATTATTTCGTTATCCTCGGCAATAAAGTTAGACGTTCTCCTTTTTCAAGCCACTGCATTCAGAGCAGCTGGAGACAGCCAAAGAACAGTGACAGCCAAATTCAAACGTTGTCAGGTTGTCAGGGGGAAACGGACACTGATTCACTAGTTACCAGTGACATTTACAATTGTTTCTCTTTGCGGTTTAAGTTGTGTGCATCTTTCATGTGACTTCCAACGTGTTTCAATTACACCCAGATCGTTATTATTTACAAGTTCGTAAGCCACGCGCACGCGTAAATTGATTTTCGAGTGACAGGGCCCTGATGCCCATACAGTACATTCATACATTCTGTATTCCTTTCAGAAATTGTTTAAAACTGTTGGTGATTTTTCTTTCTCTCCTACAGAAGCAAGAAATGAATTTGGGTTTAGTTATAGCAATGTCCACCACTCAAGGTAAAAGCAAGTTAAGTTATTATTTAATTGGGACACAGACAGTCAAGCTAACCACCAGTAGTAACTTATATCTTGGCAAGTATTTATCTTACAGTGGCCAACCATAGGCGATAACAAGCAAGCTAATTTGACTAATTCATACAGTATTTGCTGAAGGTGAACTCTTACTGTATCTAGAATTGAACTAGTGAGCTCCTTTGCTTTTGCAGGGTTTTGGTTGTTAATATGATAACGTCCCAGGACACCATTACCCGTTCTGGTCTTTACATCCCAGTGTTATGATTTCCCCAGCGGTGTAGTGATCAGCCTGCTGCATTGAAATTCGACACCCTTACCTGATCGGACTCTCCTTGCATTGCCATGGTTACATTGTTTGGTGGGAATCACTAGAGATGCAGCCTCTAACTCTAAAACTCACTAGACTCTAAAATCATTACCAGGTAAACAGTTTGGCTACCCACCGCAAGTACAGTAGCATTAATACATCACTGATTCCAACTGAATCTCGAACCCCAACAGTGAGGGGAGAGAGATGGATCTCAGCTCAACCCTGGCCCTGATGCAGCACTGTGGAAGCAGCATGAACTGTGCAGTGGAACTCATTAGAGAATGTACTCCAGCACCAGGGTTGCGAATAACACCCACCGTATGCATCCTTTGAACTCTCTCTCTGGTGGGCAATACCATATAGAGTACATTGAGCAACCACAATTTAGACGGTCTGACTAAATATTCCAATGGATCTATCCTTGATATGGACGTGCATCCATACACACGCGCACACACACACACACACACACACACACACACAAACACACACACACACACACACACACAAACACACACACACTCACAGGTGGTTGTGCAAGAACCAGATGCAGCTCTGTGGTTGGGAGCACACAGGGGGAGGCGTTGAGGTTTGCTGGAACATTCAGACTTGCAGGCAGACTTGGAAGAGTCTTTTTTTAGCCTTGTGTTGCTGAGAGTTAAGATGACTGCTGTGGAGCCAGAGGTGTGTGGACAGCACACACACACACACACACACACACACACACACACACACACACACACACACACACACACACACACACACACACACACACACACACACACACACACACACACACACACACACACACCAGGATGTCTGTGTTGTGGTGTTGGAGAGAAGCATGAGTGCTGTGGATTCATATTTTATGTGCTTTTCAGTGTGTTTGGAGAAGGCCTGCATGTATTGTTGTTTGTGTGTGTGTGTGTGTGAGAGAGAGAGAGAGAGAGAGAGAGAGAGAGAGAGAGAGAGAGAGTAAGTGAGATGTGAGAGAGACCAATGGAAGAGAAATGAAGTAGTGGTTCACTGAGACAGCACGAGTTTGACCTGAAGATCAAGGGGAAAAAAGATTGTATTCATGGCGTGCTTGACTATGTCTAGCAGGGATCTTATTCAGACGGTAAAACATCTTGACTATTAAACCCCCACAATGAGCTGCATTATTAAAAGAACTGAAACTAATTGTTGTCTGACATTGTTTGTCACTAGAAGATGGGAACAGGGTGATAGGAATTGAAGCAAGGAGAAATAAACTGAGTTACAGATTAAGTATTAGTGTGTTCATTGGGCATAGAGGCTTCAACTCCATACGCATAGATCAGGGCTGTTTAGTGGTTCATCTGTCTGGTTCTTGGTAATAAGCAATTTGAATTTGTGTCTGATGTGTACTGTGAGGGCTAGGGTGACCACCTCCAGTCAGACAAAATGTGGGACAAGTAGCATGGTAAAGTAGGACAATGTGGGACAGACGTAATAACTTTAAACGTAAGATATATTGTCTATCTATTACTAAGCAACATTTTTTTTAAACCTACCGACCAAAATAAGACACTACCTAAAAGACAAAACACTAATTTTGCAATATCTTATCTTTATTGGGACTATACCAAAATAGTCAGCTGTCCAAAGGACCAGGCATTATGCAGCTAAAAGAATGCTCTCAGTGAATCAAATTCACCTTAAAATACAAGACACAAAAAAAATATTAGGCCTAACCTACAGTAGGCTACAGTATATAAGACCTAGTCTATATAGTGCAAAATGTTAAGGGCTTGCCTATAGAAAGTTGAACTATTTCAGTGCAAATAAGGTAAATCAGAATATTTTTGATGAGAACAGCTACATTACTTAGCTATTTCAGAATCTGGAACAATTACTAACTTGTTATGCAGTCGGTAGAGCAACATGCATGTGTCTGTGTGTGTGTGTGATGTACGTCATGATAGAAGCTCGTCACTTTAAATCAGGGCTTGTTTGTCTTTCTGTTCGTTGTCTGTTGGTTCGCAAGATAACTCAAAAAGTTATGGATGGAATGTTCAGGAATGGTCTGAAATAACACACGGAACAAACGATTAAATGGGAGTAATCCAGGAGGCGTTTATGTTTTCGCTTGGCCTAGGTCTGCGCTCTCGGGGTTTTCTCAGTTTTGTAGGACTCACTTGCACCATGTCGCTTCACATCGTATTCTTGCATGCCCCAGAGAAAAACGCAAATGCAAAATGCTCTCTCTCGCTATCCCATTCGCTATTAAAAGTGCATCTTCTCTTTTTCGTGGCCACACTGCCCATGGCTGCTTAACCTGACCGAAGAGCGCGCTCTCCAATTTGAGATCTTTGACAACGTTGTGGAGGCGTTCGTGCACCAGGCAACAGTTTGATTGACGTACGACTCAGCCTATCGACTACCGATTTCATTGCTTTCCTCTGAACTATTGGACATAAGTTAACACTAGCCTACGCCTATGAACGTATCTGTGTATTTATTTTCAATTGGCCAGGGTCGAATGAAAAAGCGGGACAGATGCTCAATTTGCGTGAGGCGGGACAAAGGGTAAAATTGCTGTACAGTACAACGTAAAGCGGGACAGGTGGTCACCCTAGTGAGGGCTGGTGATCTGAGCTCCGTGAGAGGTGGCTGTGGATTGGATGAGGCGCAGTGCTCTCCGGTGTACACTAGGTGGTGCTGTTGATCTCAGAAGGTTTGTCCGATTCTCAATGGCAAAGCTCTGCCTATCAATTACAAGCTTGTGCACACCAGTGTGTTGCTAGTCAGCGTGTTGAGCTGAGGTGTGGGCTCTTTTTGGAGACTGTGCTCTTTTGTCTGTTGTGTGTCGCCATCTCTATGTCCGTGTTTCTTTTCTGTCTCTTTTTCGCCCACCCTTCTCTCTCAGTCTCTCACGATCTCTCTCTGTCTCTGAAATTAAACATTTTAAATATGAAACTGACTGCTAGCTGCTCACCAGCAGGTGGTAGCTCCCTCTCCCAACGCAGTGGAGAGAGTAGAACACTCACCGTGCTGATGCTATCTAGATGAAGATTTTAAAACTCAGATATCCACCACGTTCCCATCACAGTGTTGAGGGAAGAGCAAGAAGACCCTTTGATATTTGGTCACAAGGTTTTGGATATCTGTGTTGCCCCATTATGAGTGACACACGTGGAGAGGAATAGGTGGAGAGTTAGGGTTAAGTCAAGATATTTATTTGCAATGTTGCCCCTGTTGTTGAAAGCCGAGAGTGATGCCAAGCCGAAATAAAAAGATAAACAAATAAACAAATTAAACCAAAAAATCAAAATAGTAATGGTGATGCAAAGTTAAATATATACAAAGCAAGTCAAATGCATTAATGACCGAGTGTAAACATCCCACCAACAACCACTGCCCACTGCTCTGCTAGAAAATGAGTTAGTACTTAATTGCCTCTCTGTAGAATGTTGAGCTAAACAAAAGCTTGATGACTGACATTCGGCACTGATGATGTTTGTGATTGGGCAGAATGACTCTGTCAGTTGTTTGGGTGCAAGATTGACGGAGTGTTTGTTTGAGAGGGCCATTTGTCTTCCATCTGTTATCATGGCAGTGGATAATGATAGTGTGCGCACAAGCATCTTCCCAGACCAGTAGTTAGGCAGGAGGTTTGGGGCCGGGGCGACGACTGTAGGGACTGCTGACAGTAGGCAGAAGCTACTGCTGAGCGGACTGACACACAGCCCTCTCGTCTGACTGGGATAAAGGTCTCTCTCTCTCTCTCTCTCTCTCTCTCTCTCTCTCTTCTTTCTCTTTCTTCTTTCTCTTTCTTTCTCTCTTCCTCCAGATGTGTTCATTTTTTCTCTAGGCTTAACACTTGCGTTTCTGCAGTGACCCAACTCTGCTAGCGCCCCTTTCAATGAAGGCTTAGGACTTATGCAAGTAGCAACCTCTGGTGCTGAAAAATAATCTATTGCAGAAAGCCTGCAGTTCTTTGAATGGCGGTTTGGCCATTGAATCGCTCCTCTCAAGTCACTAGATCATATATATCCTGAAGATACGCTAACAAAACGCCTGGTCAGGGGCCTGTCTATCAAACAATTCCAACACACTGATTGGCTGAGTTCCTCTGAGAGCACTGGAGGGAGGGGTCAAGAGTGTGCTACCTCCTCTAGTGTGTTTTGTTTGGTGATTGGTTCAAATATAATGTACGTTTGTGTGAAGTGTTTGCTAAGAAACATAAACATTTACATGCATCAATGTCATCCAGCATCACATCACCTCTGACTTAACAACAGAAATAAATATGCTTGCGGCCTGGCCCAAAAAAGGCTTTGGTCTTTTAACTACGGTTAACTAATGAGCTGTAGTACATGGAGTATAATTGAGCATCGCTACCTGATCATTCCCTGACCATTGCTCTTCCTCCTTGATTTTTGTGTCTTCCCTTTATAAAGCAAAATTTAGCTTGTGAATGTATTACATTATTAGTATTATTATTATTATTATTATTATTAGTAGTAGTAGTAGTAGTAGTAAGAGGAGGAGGATTATTATTGATAATACTTATAATAACGCTACGAATAGTAGTGGCAATGATAATAATGGTTGGATTAGCAGCAGTTGACACGCGTATCTCTGCTATCTGCCTTGAGCGTAGCGTAGGCTGCGTAGTTATCTCAGAAGCCCAATCAAATGACATGGCATGTGAAGCGCCAAAGACAACAGAGGAGCAGAGCGACGCCGCCGTGCTGTACGTTCTCCAGCCTCCTCAGACGGTGTGTTTTGGCTTTAATTGGATGTCAGTCAGCGGAGAGTGCGGATGAGGGATTCCTGTGTTTTCTGACTTGTCGTGAGACAACGTACACGCCATGACACCTTTAATGATGAGAGAAAAACAAACAAACGAAAACAAAACAAAAACTACAAACAAACGACGTCTCCATTGAGATGCTCATTAGCTGAGTTTTTTGGCCAGCCCTTCCTCGCTCCCTTCAGCAGTCAGCTCTGTGTATTTGTGCCTGTTTTTATTATCTATCCTCCTGCACTTGCTATGCATTAGCATAATAGTGGAGAAGGTAGACTTCTGTCCAGCATTCACATTCAGCTCATTATTAGTAGAACTGGAAAATGGTATATATATCAATATTAATTGTTGTTCGTTCAGAAGCTTTATGAAAAGATGTTCTGGTATGTAAGGTGATGTCTCTGATCATCTCTTCCAGTGTTACTGTTGGTGAACATACCTCTTATAAACTGGGAATGTTAGAGAAGATATCTGTCCTTGTGTTACTGTTGATGTGGATGC
>NC_085000.1:14895227-14920227 GCF_963854185.1 Sardina pilchardus | reverse complement strand
CTGAGCTTTATTTCTACTGCACAAGAGGCATAGTTCAAATGACTCTGTACGCTTGGATAGTCCTTCAACCAATCAGACCAACGATCCGGGTGCGCCTGGCGGATAAGCTAGTTTGTGATTGGACCCAGCAAACGTGGACAGGAAGCAGAGAAGATATACTGTATGTGCAGGTTTCCAGCCTGAGCTGCTGGGCAAAATCCAAGGGACAGTTGTTGGGTAGATGGAAGACGAGTTTTTTTTTCAACACAAAAGTTGAAGAAGGGGACTGCTCCACAGCACCCCTAGAGGTCAAAAACACCTCTGCAGGGAACACCGAGGGTGTGAACATTCCATTCTAACAGTAATTGCATTATTGCGTTCGTCAAACTCACGTCCAGTTTTACTGTATGTTCGCGGCGCACCACCTCCTCAGACTGTTCGCGATTGTTAGCAAACGTTTGCCAAAAACTCAAGGCTAACGAAATACTGTTTGCGAACGTTCACAAACGTTTGCCTATGTTCGCCTAAGTTCGGTGAACTTGAACGCACCTCAGGGCCATACAATTACAAATTTAGTTGGGTTAGATTTCCAAACCAAGACACATTTTCAGCAGCTGGTAAGGAAGAAGTAATGACACCTTTTTAAACCAAAGTAATGAATGTATTGAAAAACAAGTGATGTTGTTTATAATTTCCCTTTTTAATTTGGCCACATCTGACACAGACACATCAAAATGTGCATAAAGCTTCTTTTTGATGTGTTTGTGTCTGATGTGACCCGTTGGGTGTGTTTGTAGACTGCCAGTCGGAGTGCCAGAAGCACATTCTAGAACTTTGAAACTGTTCATAAATTCGGAGTGTTAATGGAATTGTTGTTTGTTTATTCCGAGCGGCCCATCCGAAGGGACAGAGTGGCAGAGCGGGGTGTCAGTCTAACTGAAAACAGACGGTGTTTTGGGGAAATAGGAAAGATTACAGATTTATTTGCAAATTATAGAGACCATACTTAGTCATCGGCTGCATCGTGTTAATCATCCTCGCTGCTGCCCATGTCTCGAATGAAACATAAAGCCTTGATTCAATCTGCTGTTTGTGTTCGTGTCAGTTTTGATCTATGAGGAAATAGATGGATCTTTTTCAGACTGCAGAGGGTTGTGAGGAATGTAGAAATATATGTAAGGATTTCTGAACACTCACAAAATGTTCGCAAAAAGTTTTTCTCTGTGTTTCCTGTGGGGAATAGGCGTTTGAATAGGCCTGTTCAACCCTGCCTGTTGCTTGCTGGTAGTAAAAGTCTACATTATTTTCAGAAGCTGTTCTAAATAGTTTATGTGAGTTGAGTCTTGAGCCATGTTTATTTGCTCATTTATTAGCCTAACGGGATGTTGATGTGCTGGTATAACAGAACACTAAATTGTGAGGTGCATAGAGCCTGTAAGCACGGCCACTGGACGGCAACCTGAACTCTAACCCCTGCTCACAGGACGACCCCTCCTCCTGGACACTGCTCTGGTCCATTTAACTTTGTTTTAGACCAGTTTAATGGATGTAGTTCTGGTTGCACTTGGCAGTGAAGGCGTTTTCTGAATGTCCCACAGCAAATAAGCCACAGTGTGTGTGTGTGTGTGTGTGCGTGTGTGTGTGTGTGTGTGTGTGTCTGTGTGTGTGTGTGTGTTTTGAATGAGAAGGAGGTGAGGAATCTGCTGGTGTTGGGAGGTGTTTTCACTCCAGTGATTAATTGGCCCGTGTCTGTGACTGAACAGCTTGATTATTGATTGCTCATAATTCAATGCAATGGGCCCCCGCAGGACCGACTTGATCAGCGGCTCTTAAAAACACATTTGATGAGAACCCAGCACATTCATTATTACCACAATCGCTTCACTACCCCATGCCCCAAACTCCCAAGCAAAACAAAAAAATAATATGCTAAAGCACTGAATACCCCTAATTAATACCCCAAACACCTAAATACCCCTAATTAATACCCCAAACACCTACACACCCCTAATTAATACGCTAAAGCTCTAGCCCAAACTCCCAAGCAAAACAAAAAATGAATATGTTAAAGCACTGAATACCCCTAATTAATACCCCAAACACCTAAATACCCCTAATTAATACCCCAAAAACCTACACACCCCTAATTAATACGCTAAAGCTCTATACCCCCTAATTAAAATACGCTAAAGCTCTAAATACCCTAATTAATACCCCAAAAACCTAAACAAAACAAAAGCCTAAATATCCCTAATTAATACCCTAAAACACTAAATACCCCTTACCAATACTCCAACCCCTAAATACCCCACATCAATGCAACTCCCAAACACTAAATATCCTTCATCATACTCCCCTCATCAATACCCCTAATTAATACCCCAGTTCATTCTCTACTTCAGCATGCAGCTACTAATGGGGTTTGTATGTGTATGGGACTTGATTCCTCCATGTGGGCATGGGGTTTGTATGTGTATGGGACTTGATTCCTCCATGTGGGTATGGGGTTGGGGTTTGTATGTGTATGGGACTTGATTCCTCCATGTGGGTATGGGGTTGGGGTTTGTATGTGTATGGGACTTGATTCCTCCATGTGGGCATGGGGTTTTTGGTACAAAGTGAGTTGACCAGCATCTCTGTCTGTGTGTTCTGTGCAGTTGTCGAGCGGCACGTCACGCGTGGCCTTCCTGCAGTGCCTGGGCTGGGCGGCCTGGAGCCCCTTCTCCGCGGACGCAGGTGCTGGCGCCCAGGTGCAGCTGCAGCTACAGGGCGGAGCCACACCCAACCCCTTTGATGTCATGGTCTACAGCGCACCTTGCACCAGCCCTGACAGCACCACTGAGGTGAGCCTGCGTGTGTATGTGTGTGAGCCTGCGAGCCTGCCTATGTACAGTATGGTTGTGTGTGTGTGTGTGTGTGTGTGTGTGTGTGTGTGTGTGTGTGTGTGTGTGTGTGTGTGTGTGTGTGTGTGTGTGTGTGTGTGTGTGTGTGTGTGTGTGTGTGTTATGTGTTATGTGTTTGTGTGTCTGTTATGTGTGTGTGTGTGTGTGTGTTTGTTTATAAAGATAGATATATTTTTTATTTTATGATGAAATATAATATATGTCATACACATTAAGTGGCATGTTGATGAGAGTGTTATCTGGCATCAAGTGTGTCTGTATATAGTGTAGTGTGTGCACAGTATGCAGCAGGGGAGATAGGTATTGAGTCTACGTTTTCTTCCACTACAGTAAGTATACTTCCAATGAGACCATTTGCCTGAAATTGTCACTAGATATTAGTATTAACTCAGATAATCCTATTAAAAAAAGATCCAAACATCAAAGTTCATAAGTAGTAATGTGTAATAAAGTAATAAAGAATGACATGGGAAAGTGTAACACTTCTTTCCTCTGCTGTATATGAGTGTGTTAGATAGATCGCTCATGCAGGACTATTAGTTCCGGCTGTTTCACATATGAATGACATGATCCTGTATTTTCTTCCTCCTTCTGTCACAATGGGTTGTCAGATTTATTTATTCTCTTGCACAGACCTCTATTCTCCTGTGATGTAAGAATTGGAATTTAGGTCATTGTAGTAATTTTTTTGGCAAGTGAAATGGTGGCAGCATCACTTTGATTTAAAGTAGATAAAAGTATTTATTAAATTAGATATGCTTTGATCCTTGGATGTTAATAGCTCTCTGATAATCACCCAGAGATAATCAGCACGAGCACTGTGCACTGAGGAAGTGCAGCGTGATTCTGAAGAGAAGAGAGATTCTGATTTTGAACTGAGGCCTGATTCTAATTCTGAAGTGAATGGTGATTTTGATTCTGAAGTGAAACCCGATTCTAATTCTGAAGTGAATAGAAGGGTGATTTGACTCTGAAGTGTAGCGCAATATTGGGACCAGTTTCACAAACATAAACACAAACACTTACTATGGCTTAGATGTAGCAGATAGACAGGCTTGAGATTGACACTAATTTCATTTTACATTACATTACATGACATTTGTTGCACAAAGCAGTTTAGTCCTTGAGTCCTATCTTAAGTAGGACTATGGGCCATGCATTCTGGGTAAAGTAACACCGTTTTGGAAATATAAAAAAAACATTGCAACAGTGTCCACATCCAACCACTCAGCTCCATTTGTCCAAACTAAGTATGGAGTAACACTACAGACCAGTCTAAGGGGACTGTCATGCTGGCAAGCTTTTTTGTCTAGGCGCTCAACTTCAAATGTTTCCCTCTGGAACGATGCAACTGACCGTTGCTACCTGCCTCACATTCCTACAATCAGCGCACCTACACACCAAGATGAGCAAGGTGCAAGTAGACGAGGAAAAAACGAGGATTCTAAATATGCAAGGCACTCAAACATAACATTTGTTCAACGTTTGAGGTTGTTTCATTCCCAATAATAGGTTATTGCTTAGCTGTCTTAGATAAGGCAGGGAGCTAGCTATTCAGTTCAATGTAATCTATCACAGCCCATGTCCACAATTAATACCAATTAATGTATCATAGCAACAACACGTGCATAATTGATATCGACCTTGCCTGTTTTTAACACTCATTAATTAAGAACACTCTCATTTTGGAGGTGAAAGAAGTGTCTCGCTGTCAGTGTGAACGCCGCCTAAAATAGCCGTGTGACACCGAGCCGTGACTCTGAAGTGAAGGACGTTGTGTTGCACGCTGCAGGAGCTGCCGATGTCTCAGGATAAGCTCTCACAGAGGACGTGACGTGCAGTGCAGGCCGGGCAGCTGCTCAAGCTGTTGTGTCTGTTGTGTGGTGGTGCTGAAGGTTTCTGCGGGCTCTCCACTCATTATCCCATCACCGTGCCATAGCAGAGCCTTCCCTTTGCACGTGTCATATTAGCGTGATTTGGAAAATTAGAGCCTGCTATGACTGGGGCTCTTCGCGGTGGAATCCACCCAACTGTTTCCCTGATTAGCGGTCTAGTTATGACTCTCCCTTCATTAACGGGAACACGGGGTCCAAACTGCCAATTAGAGCCTCCGCCATCAACACTGTGATTACAGCAACCTCCGTCAACTCCGTTTAAACCTGAGACGAGCTTTGGGAATCTCTCGCCACCGTTTAATGCTGCAGACAAAAGCTCTGATAATCTGTCATCACGGTCTAATCCCCGAGACGAGCTCTGTCTGAGGATATCTGGCGTTCCCTTTTCTCCCTGCAGGCCACTCGAGGCGGCGTCCACCTGAGCTTCCAGTTCTCCACGCGGGAGAAGATGCCTCAGTCCAGCCCGGCGGGGTCCAGGAGGGCCGGCCTGGCCAAGCGCAAGCAGGGCGTGTCTCCAGCGCGCGGTGAGTCCCCGCAACACCATCCACGTGTGTGTGTGTGTGTGTGTGTGTGTGTGTGTGTGTGTGTGTGTGTGTGTGTGTGTGTGTGTGTGTGTGTGTGTGTGTGTGTGTGTGTGTGTGTGTTGTGTGTGTGTGTGTGTGTGTGTGTGTCCTCTGGGCTGACCCTGCGTCGGGGTGTGAGATGACAGATTGTCTGATGGGCTCTAGTGTAATCTGCAGTGCTGCCCAGGGGTGTTTTGCTCCGTGTTTATTTCATTGAAGTATTCAGAATCAGTCTCAGAGCACAGCAGGCGTGCAGTGTGCTTCACCCTTCAGTGATTGCATCAGGTCTTTAAATATGTTGGGTTTGGATTGGTGTGTATCTATCAGGCTTAGTTTGGTGCATTGGAGGCTGAGATCCCCTCTAGTCCTCTAGTCTTTAGATTCCTGTCTCTGCTGAACCCCCCACCCCACTCACCCCCCCACCAACCCCACCCCACCTCACCCCATATCAATGACCACTTCACCAATATTGAACTAAATCGCTTCAATGTGAGAACAGTCGATAACAAAGAATACAATCAGAGACCATCATGACTGCCAGCACTCCTGCAGGTCTGACTGTCAATTTGCCTGTGGCTACGTGGTGATCACTTCCAGTGGCATAATTCATGTAAGGCTTTTCAGAACGCAAACCAAGTACAAATTGCCTATTTTAGCACGGAAATTACAGCTAGCCAGACAAATGAAAGAAAATGAAGAGTATTCAGTGCAGAATATCATCACATTCTACAACCCTCACAAACTTTCTGAATAGCCCTGGGAGGGTTCCAGCAGTCAAAAAGAGACTTAGCCCAACATAACAGTAGTGACAGTGGCTCTGTCAGGTGTCATACGCCTCATATAAAAGTGAATTAGGATTCTCGTTGAGGGGAAGTGCGACATCACTTTATAGGCATTCAAGCAACATCCTGCTTCTGATTTTCTCCTCAAATTACACCCAGCATGTCTCCTTGTACTTTCCTCCTCAAGCCGGTCTGTCTCTAAAATGTTTTAACAGAAATCTTCCCCTTTCTTCTGCTTGCTGTTGCATTTGGCCGATGACGTCGTCAGCTGTCAGGCTATCTGCTGGATCAAGGCTAATTGGTCATAGCCAGTCTGTATTTCTACCTGTCTGGCACTTCTCTCCCTAATGATATTCAAATGTGGAGGCCTTTCACACATGCCACTGAACATGAGATGACTTGCCCACCGCAGAATGTCATCCTGCTGTTACACACACACACACACACACACACATGCACACACGCAAACGCACACACACACACACACGCACACACACACACACACACACACACACACACACAAAGTGCACCCCCACACACACGCAAACACATACACAATCACACACACACACAAGTGCACCACACACACACAATAACACACACACATACTGTATGCGCGCGCACACAAACGCACACACACACACACACACACACACACACACACACACACACACACACACACACACACACACACACACACACACACACACACACACACACACCCACACACCCACACATGCAAACGCACACACACACACACACACACACACACACACACACCCACACACATGCACGCACAAATGCATACTCTCTCTGACATACAGATACATTCCTGTACACACACTCACTCACACACACACACACACTTGAAATCCCGTATCAAGCCATTGCTTTCACGTCCTAACCGAGTGAGAATGCCTCAAATGTTCGTCCACCCCAATAGTGCTTCTGTATTGGTGGACTCTCCTGGAGGAGCTCAGCGCAGCTCTAGCCTCTCCCACCACAGGGGGCAGCAGGGTGCTGCTTCTCCACTAACTGCTCCTGAGGCCGCCCGAATTTCACATGGAATAGCCATCCAGCTGATACGCTATGGCCCCATGCTGACCAGTGCTCATCTCTAAGTATCCCTAGACTCTTATTCAAATGCAGTTATTTTTCAGTTATTTTTTTAACAGCGCCAGTAGCAGAAGTTCAACAGTAGTTCACCAAACTGAAAAAAAGAAGAAGGAAATGGCTTGTATCAAGAGCTGAACCTACAGTGCTGTAGCTCAGAGGCCGAGGAGGGGAAGAGCACCAGTGTGGCAGCAGATTGCTGCAGCCCCAACCAAGCCTGTAACGGCAGGCTTCTGTTTACCCTGCTGCGGAACTGCAGCCTGATGACCAGTCTCATGTTGCTGTAGAACTGCAGCCTGATAATAATAATAATAATAATAATAATAATAGCAATAATAATAATGATAATAATATAATAATATGTTTTGTTTGATTACTCTGATGACCAGCCTTATGTTGCTGTGTGGGGACTGTGGTAGTGTACTGTAGTGGTAAGGAGCTGGGCTAGCGTGCAGTAGCCTGAAAGTTGTCGGTTCAATTCCCGGCTTCCACCATTGTGCCTTTGAGCAGGGCACGTAACCCCAAGTTGCTCCAGGGACAGTGAAAGTAATCCCATGTAATATAATTAACATATGTAAGTCACTTTGGACAAAAAAGTGTCTTCTAAAGGTGATATAATGTAATGCTATAGAACTGCACTGTCATGACCAGTCTTATGTTGCTGTGTAGCTGTGTAGCCTGGTGGCCAGTCTCTCGCTGCTTCAGTTCTCTCAGGAAAGTGTCTGCTAAATGCAATGCAATGCAATGTAATGTAATGCTGTAGAACTGCACTCTCATGTTGCTGTGGAGCTGTGTAGCCTGATGACCGGTCTCTGGTTGCTGCAGTCCTCTCAGGACTACTCTAATTGGCAAAGTAAGAGTGTGAGTGGAGGAAACTGTGAAACCGAAGTCTCTGAGGGTGAAAACAGAACACATGCCCAACCACTCACTGATGAAGAGCTCTTTCTAATTAGGAAACAAAACTTGTGGATTTCCTTTAGAAGAATTCCCATTTAGATTTGTCTTTGATAATATTTATTTGTTATTTATGTATCCCCCCCACCCAAACACACAAACCACCACCAACCTCCCCTCTCTCTCTCTCTGTCTCTCTCTTAGACGAAAGCATCCAGGAGCTTCAGGCCTCCCTGTCGAGATCGGTCCAGGGCCCAGGGGTAAGGCCTTCACGCTTGTGTATCTCATTAAAGCTTCAACACCCTTTCAGCAACAGCAAACAAACACATTCACATTTCAGTAGTCATCCATCCTCCATAGGCTGGACTGCTTCAATTAGTGCCGCCTGTGCAAACCGGATGAAACGCAGTGTTGGGTTTTCTTTACTTGAGACTTGTCAATGTGCTTATTGGACCTGTATTGGAACACATGCCGAGTGCAGTGAAGAGAGAAGTCCTGGAAAACCAGCCAGACACGACCAAAAATTTGATCAGATTTTTATCTCTGTATGTGATGTAGAGAGCAATCTAATTATTTAGTCACAGAGATGGATAAAGGTTGTTTTAAAGGGATTAACGGCAAACATTTTGGTTTGATAAAGTGTTGAGCGGTGGTTAACCAATATTGTGTGTGTGACGTTGGTAAAAAGATACCTCTGTGATTCAGCAACATGCCGTCTGTGTGCGTGACGCTCGTAAGGATGCCTCCGGGACTCAGCAACACGCTGCTTGTTGGTTAAACATACCTCCGTGGCTGGGATTTAGCCAGAGGCACAAAAGCCCAGGAGTCGAATGTCACTGCTGGTGAAAGCCGTGGGGCTACTCTTAAGTAGCTGCTTTAACTCCAACGCACAGTCATATCCAGGCGAGGAAAGTCGTGAGAGCACCCTTAACGGGGCAACCCGACGAGTGTTCACATAAATCTCCGTTTTCTGAGGTCACCGAGTACTGTTGGTACAAAGCAACGAATATAAACGGTTTTATCTGCAAAAGCTTGAGTGGCCACACCCAGCAGCTAATGCAGCCAGGCGGCTACAGCGCTACACTCGGGGGGGCATGTCCCCATGAGCCCCCCTGCACATGCCCCCCCCAGAGAGCAGTGCTAACACTAACACACAATCATATCTAGGTGAGTGTGTTTTGTGTATTAACCAGTCTCTGTCTACAAGT
The DNA here is from genome assembly GCF_963854185.1 of Sardina pilchardus. Lineage (NCBI taxonomy): Eukaryota > Metazoa > Chordata > Actinopteri > Clupeiformes > Clupeidae > Sardina > Sardina pilchardus. Next base: position 14,910,890 of record NC_085000.1, on the reverse strand, counting down.
GTAGTCCTATCCGGAATATTCAAGGACAGATGGATGCACATGTTAGCGCACATGTTAGCGCCTGTTCCAGACGTTATTTTTGTCGCTACGTGCGTTTTAAAGCATGGCGTGGAAAAGTAGGAATGAAAGCACTTTCTACCTGCCACAGGAGCGCAGAACATCAAGCTGCATCTCTCTTACTCATGCATATGGATCCATGTGAAGGGAGAGGGAGAAGTGATAGTTTGGCACAAACTCATGACAGGAGAAGCCTTAAGACGGTCTGATTAGGTATTCCGGTTTAGGTGTTGAAATTGTGGGTGACGGCACACGTCTGTTTTGAGGTGAACATTTTTCACCTTTTGAAAAGCAGGTGTAATCCAGAATGTGGTTAAAAAAGAGAAACTTTTCCGAAACAATGGAATCAGTATTCAGAGCACTGGTTTCCTCACTTGTACCTTGTCAAAAGCAACTTCAACACATTTTCACTTCTTCACGCTGCCCACTCCCCTACATAGATCCCTCCTATGCTATTGAATTGGTTTCTAATAGGTACCCAAACTATCCAACAAATTATCCATCTAACAATTATTTTTTTGAGTGGTGGAATTACTGCCCTACTTTAACTCTCTCTTTGATGACACCCAGCATGTGATCTATGTCTGTTTACTGATTATTTTATTCCGTTCTATGATTCTACTTAACTGCGGCTGTGATTTGGGTGCCGTTCAGTTAGCACTGCAAATTAGAGTTAAAGGGCGGTGACATGCCCTGATCAGGCCAAGGGTTAGCAAATAGAATAGACGGGCATAGCATGCGCTGACTGGCAAAATCACTGTTTACGCAGCTCTTCCTAATAATACACACATCTGCCTCTCAGTAGCCGTTTACTGACTGCACAGCTAGCCGGCGATTCACAGGCTTTTAGGCGGCTAGTCCCCATTGTTCTCAGTGTCAAACATTGTCGAGCAGTCTGGGGAGGCCATTTGTCCATGTCCATTCATACATCTCCCCAGGTAGCGCACCTGGTGCATTATGCTTTGAACAGAGGTGGACATCCCGGGTGCAGAGAGTAAAAGTCCTGCCAAATATTTCCAACCATTTAGTAAACCAGCTCATCTTAATTAGCAGAAGTGCACAGGTAGAGAGAATGAGTGGCAGGAATGTTACTTTCTGGAGGCGGGATGTCCGTCTCTGGCTTTGAATAATAGAGATCCTTCTGGATGGAACCAGTGTGGTATGGCCGTCGGCCTGCTGTAGTGGGACCAGTCAACAGCTGCTGTCTGGAGCCTTCAAAATAAATGCATGAACTACGGTGTTATTACTAACCAAGGTTAAAGGGTTAGAGTTAGTGCCTCAGAACGCTCTGAGTAGGTTTGGTAAAGTGTTAGGGTTAAAGCTTAAAGTTTGAGTAGACGGAACCGTTGCAGAAGGAGTTGCAGTGGTGTGAATTAAATGTTGCGTGTCGCTGCCAGCTGTTGCAAGCCGTCGCAAAGCGTTCATCATGTCTCGTCGCAGTTGCAAGGTTTTAGAACATTGCAGCTTATCTTGTAGAGCAGAAAAGTAAAAGATCACCGCTCATCCGTGTGAGGTGCAGGACTTAGTATAAACGTGTGGATTTTTTAGAAGAATCCACACACTTCAGGTCTTTGTGCAAAAAATTGCTTTACTGAGCAAGCTTTCGGTCGCTAGACCGTCATCAGGCAGCTTATCTTGTAGCAAATCTTTTGGTTTGTACCCCCTTTTATGGTTAATGCTTAATGCTTAATGCTTCACAATTAGCAGTTTCAATAGGATTGGTAAAGGACAGGCCTACCTATGGGATGCCTCAGAACTAACTATTGTATATGTGAACCAGGACCCCACACTGTTGCTCATTATGGGATGTATCGGCTCTATGCATATATGACTAGGCATCCTCCAGTGATGCTTGATTCCTGCATAGTCATGCACACAAATATCCCAGCCAAACTCAAATGCAGAAATATACTGTAACAGCTCCCAAGCCACAAACAGAGACATACACACATGCACAGATACAGCTACACACACACACACACACACACACAGACACATGCACACAGCCACACACACACACACACACACACACACACACACACACACAGCCACACACAGCCACACACACACACACTCGTACACACACACAGCCACACACACAGCCACACACACACAGCCACAGACAGCCACACACGCACGCACGCACGCACGCACGCACGCACGCACGCACGCACGCACGCACGCACGCACACACACACACACACACACACACACACACACACACACACACACAGTGCAGAGGCAACACGGATTGTTAGAGACATTGATGACCCAGACCAATTAATGGCGCCGTTTTGGTTTGGGTGCCACTCCGAGCGTGACTCTTAAGCGGCCCATTCACGGCTCCAGAGGCTGGCCTCTGAGGGGGACACGCCGCCGGTCAGCGCAGGGCTCTCAGCAGCTACAGCTGGAGGGCTCACATTAGGGACGCCACCACGGTACTCCGGCGTCACAGGCTGCAGTCCTCAGCCCAGGGACAGGCTGGCACACAGACATTTTCAATCTAGTAGCAGAATATAGTTCACTTTTTAATGACATTTTTCCTTCGAATGAGTTGACGACGGTCATATTCAAATATGCAGTGGTCTCTTAATTTTGAATATGACCGTCTACTCATTAGAATGTTACTCAGTAACCGTGGGATGACTTTGTAAAAAATGTGCATTGGTCTCTTCATTTTTTATCGTATACTGTAGTATTAAGTTCTGTATGTTGTATTCTGTATATAGAGCTGTATATTGAGGTACCGAAGCTGTCCGGTTAGCGTGGCCTAAAAAGCCCTGGTCCCAGTGTCCCGACGCATCCCTAGTTTACATGCAGCCGGTGGGCCGCCCTGGCGCTCAGGGAGGCTAAACGCTGGGAAGGCTGTGACTGGTGATCTGTGAGAATCCATGAGAGTGTGATCAATTAATGCCTCTCTTGTTTTCTCTCGCCACATCTTAATTTGTTTTCTCTTGCTCTCCTTCTCTGTCTCTTTCATTCCTCCTCTCCTCTCTCTCTCTCTCTCTCTCTCTCTCTCCCTCTCTCTCTCTCTCCTCTTCAGCTCTCCATGTCTCAGCTGGCTGAAGCTTCACGCCACCCGACTCTCAGACACTCCACAGGGTCTCCATGGCAACAGTCTATTCCCTCTAGGCTCCATGCCTCCCCATTGGCTTCAGCCCACCAGCTGTCACATGTGGTAAGATACCACCCACACACACACACACACACACACACATTCACAAACATACAAACACATACATGCATATATACACACACAAACACACACACACACACATTCACAAATATACAACACATAAATGCATACACACACACACACACACACACACACACACACACACACACACACACACACACACACACACACACACACACACAAACACTGTCTGTAGTCCATCACTTTACACAGGTTTCAAAAATTCACATTTTATCCACAATGATCATTTACTGAACCCTCATATAAAAAGACGATGAAAAAAGCTGGATGAAATGTATGGCATAAACAGTTAACCTCTATGCAGGAGAGGCATTCAGTTGTCCAAGAAGGCTATAGGCGTGTGTGTTTTGCATAGACCGGATTATGCACAGTAAAGAGTTCCATGAGTCCCACGGTCCATAGACTACAACAGGTCCTTGGCTCCACTCAATGGAGCGGGCACACACGTCAACACATTTAACTTTTTATTCCTTACTTGACAATTTAGCATCAGTCATTTTTATGATGTAGCAATTCTACCCCCAGCATCACAACATTTCACACTTTTCCAGGTGCAGTTGGGTTCCATTTGCCTAAAATGTGTGTGTGTGTGTGTTATATCCTCATAAATTCATGCCCCACTGTGGACTTATATGCCTCAAAAATGTCCTCACAATGTCCCTTGTGAGAATCTCCTAATCCAGGTGTGTCTCATTAGTGTTCAGAATAGCCCCCCCCCCCCCCCCCCCCCCGTCTTCACTGTCCCATCTCAATAAAGGCCAAAAAACGTATAATTGGTATTTCATTGCTGTACCAGGTTCGTTCAAAAGGTGGCGCTGCAGGTTGGATTTATGGCCACATTGTTTCATTTAATAACTATCATAATAGGAATAGTTGGAAAACAATACTAGTACAATTATGTGGCACTGAGTAATAATTTGTGGCTATGCTTGCAACAATTTTCACACATTTGGATCACACTACTTCTGGACAAGTTAAAGTAACACTACCAAATTGTAAAGCTGCCCTTGAATACAAAAGTGATTTGTAAGAGGAAGAATATTTCCTGGGCCACAATGAGCCTTTGATAATAGACGATAGTTTTTCTAAGCATGGCAGGAGGATTACCATACTACAAAGAAAGCAAAAACTACTGCTGGCTTCAGTGCCACTGTGGCCAGACACAGGGCTCATTGCTGGAAGGAAAGCCCACTGTTATTAGGCTAGTCCCCAGTCACTGTTATTAGGCTAGTCCCCAGTCACTGTTATTAGGCTAGTCCCCAGTCACTGTTATTAGGCTAGTACCCAGTCACTGTTATTAGGCTAAAATATCATCAGTGTTCTGTGCACCACAGTAGTACTCAGTCCCACACACTCTGGATCAACAAAGAAATCACTTGTACTGTATACCTCGTCCATCATCATCACCACCCACACACACACGCACGCACGTACGCACGCACGCAGGCACGCACGCACGCACGCACTCACACACACACACACACACACACACACACACACACACACACACACACACACACACACACACACACACACACACACACACACACATTCACACACATACACATACTGTGTACACACACACACATTCACACACATGCACATACTGTGTACACACACACACACACACACACACACACACACACACACACACACACACACACACATTCACATACACACACATACACATACACATACACATACACATACACATACACACACTCACACACCCACCCACACACACACACACACACACATACATGCACACACACACACACACACACACACACACACACACACACACACACACACACACACACACACACACACATTCACATACACACACACACACACATACACATACACACACTCACACACTCACACCCCCCCCCCCCCCCACACACACACACACACACACTCACACACACACACACACACACACACACACACACACACACACACACACACACACACACACACACACACACACACACACACACACACACACACACTCCTTCCCTTCCCTCACCATTAAACAGAACACAGGTCTGCCACTTCATCTTTGCACAGTGGAATGACAGGCAATTGACAGGCAAGCTAAATATAGTGATTCATTATAGGAAACCCACACACTACTTTTCCATCTTTCCATCTTTCAAATATTTAATGGCTGTTATTCCTATATAACGGTTAATGGAAGATGTTTGTTCAAGGCCTTGAATTAAAGCTGAAAATATTTTATTTCAAGTGTGGTTAGATACCAAACCACCCATCCCACACACACACACACCCACCCACACACACACCCACCCACACCCACTCACACCCACACACACACACACACACACACACACACACACACACACACACACACACACACACACTCATCTACCATTCAAGTACATCTGGGTTGCTTTGTTTCAGATCCATTGTGGTGGTGTGCAGATGCAAATATTGTCACTCTCCAAATGCAGTCTTTGGCACCCAGGCACCCAGTCATTACAAGCCAAAGCTGAAGTCAATTCTCAACGGTTGTTGCTTGTTTCTTTGCTTTTGTGTCATCTCTGCGGTTAAAGTGTGTGTGTGTGTGTGTGTGTGTGTGTGTGTGTGTGTGTGTGTGTGTGTGTGTGTGGTGTTGCAGGAACGTTTTGGCGTGAGCAGCATAGTGCATCTGGAGATGAGTGTGATGGACGTGCCAGATCCATCTGGTTCAGAGCCTCAGGAGGTCGATGAACCCCCCCTGCAGGAGCTCACCTACACACCAGTGCAGGCCCCAGTCATCATGCTGGGCACGCGAACCACAGGGTAATGCACACACACACACACACACACACACACACACACACACACACACACACACACACACACACCAGTGCAGGCCCCAGTCATCATGCTGGGCACGCGAACCACAGGGTAATGCACACACATACACGCGCCGCGCGTGCGCGCGCGCACACACACACACACACACACACACACACACACACACACACACACACACACACACACACACACACACACACACACACACACACACACACACACACACACACACACACACACACACACACACACACACACACACACACACACACACACACACACCAGTGCAAGCCCCTGTCATCATGCTGGGCACGCAAACCACAGGGTAATGCATACACACACACATAAACACACATAAACACACACACACACACACACACACACACACACACAGACACGTGCACACACACACTCACAGGCACACACACACGTACAGGGTAACACATACACAGACAGGCGCACGCACATGGACCAATGGATAACACGCACGCACGCACACTCCAGTACAAGCACAAACACACACACGCACACGTATATTCTTTCACCAGACACATACTGTAGACCACTGTTTTTCTGGGAAATAAATCCAGGAATTCATGACAGACGTTCAAGGGGTATAGGGATGCATGCTTGAGCTGTTAATCCAAGGCCATTTGGGCAAGCCTATTTGAACATCCATGAATACCTCTGTCTGGATTGTAGACCTTGAGAGAATTCAGATTTCATTTCAGTAGTTTGCGGTAGACATTTCCCCGGTTGGTCTTAAATTGTTGTTTTGACTGGAAAAAGCGCTATTAAGATGGTCTGCAAACACCCAGCAATTTTCTCTGAAAAAAAGAAGGGAAAAAAAGCCCTCTCTCGCCTCTTATCGCTGATTGCATCTTTAGATGATGAGGGGACATTATCACAGAAAGATACACTCGCGCACATTCATAAACACACACACACACACACACACACACACTTAAATATACTGATGCATAAACACTTGCCTGGACACAGACACACACACTCCCACACACTGAAGTGAATTCCCAGCCATCATCAGCAGCCGCAGCGGCGGCAGTGTAATTGTGGGTTGTGATGAGCTTGGTGTTATGGGAGGAGGGGCGCGGCGCTGGATTATTAATGTTTAATTTAGCAGAAAATTAGCATGATCCATAGGTTATGTTATTCCTTCACCCGGATTCTCTTCGTCTGTGCCAGTTAAGCCAAATGATGTCAGGATTCGCGTAATGACTGTTTTCCTCGGTGATTACGGCACGGATGTCTATCTCGAGCCTACGCAGCACGGCCGTACACACACACTCTCTGGCGTTTCACGTCGACTGACAAACACAATGACAAGTGCAAGGAGGAAACAAAGGAGAGTTCAGGCGTAATATTAGCCTCATTTGCACCCAAATCTTTTCCACGGCTACAAGCAACTGGGGTAGAATATCTGATGCGTTTACATTATGCAGCATTTAACCAATGACATCAGAAGCCGCAGAGACTCGACAGCATGCCTGGAACACACCAGCTGAAACCCTTTAAGGCCGGCGCCCACCGGAGGCGTACGTATGCGGCTCCACGTGACGTGTTAAGAAAACAATTAGAACTCCATTGTTTTTAAACGGAGCAAAGTCCTTTCAAAATCTCAAATCTTTCCGTTTGAGAAGTTCAAAAACAATGGGGTGAAGTTGACAGGAGGCCCAATTGTAACCAAAGTCTTTCTTTTTCGAACTAAGCGCAATCGTGTGTAGACGTACCCTTAGTCAAGTTACTGATGGTGGATTCTGGCGTTTTAACTGAAGAGCTGATGATGAGCTTATGGTGTTTTAACTGAAGAGTTACCGATGATGAGTTTATGGTGTTTTAGCTGAAGATTAGATGATAGTGATCTTACGGTGTTTTAACTGAAGAGTTACCGATGATGAGTTTATGGTGTTTTAGCTGAAGATTAGATGGTGATCTTACGGTGTTTTAACTGAAGAGCTGATGATGGTGATCTTATGGTGTTTTAACTGAAGATTAGATGATGGCGATCTCACTGTGTTTTAACTGAAGAGCTGATGATGGTGATCTTATGGTGTTTTAACTGAAGATTAGATGATGGCGATCTCACTGTGTTTTAACTGAAGATTAGATGATGGTGATCTTATGGTGTTTAACTGAGGAGGTACTGATGGTGATCTTATGGTGTTTTAACTGAGGAGGTACTGATGATGAGTTTATGGTGTTTTAGCTGCAGATTAGATGATGGTGATCATGGGGATCTACGGTGTTCTATCTGAAGAGCTGACAGATTTACTGGTGGCAAGCTGTTAATCCAGCCCTTTAAACTGATGTTGAAGTCCTGCTGGTGACGAGCTGTTTGCTTGGTGGTGGCAGTCGTGGTTTACCTACCTGTTCTCTTGTTCTCCGCACTGCTTGTGGGAAGTGTTTATAATTTATATTACTGAAGAGAGGAGGATTTAGGTCAAACCTCCCTGTGTTTGTGGAAAAAGGAAAAAAGAAAAAAGGGGAAGAAAAAGGCAGGAAATGCAAGTTCACCTGAAGCGGTCTGCATTTGGGCAGGAGATGTGAGTTAACCTTAAATGACATGAGTTGGGGAAGCAGCTGTGAGTTCACCTTTAGTGATCTGTGTTCAGGCACGAACTATGGGACAATCTGTCTTTAGGAATCCAATGTGAGTTCACCCTAAAGGGATATTCCACCATTTGGGGAATTGCACTCATTTTCCACCTCCCCTTGAGTTAAATAATTGATTTTTTACCTCTCTCCAGTTCATCCAGCCGTTCTCAGAGTCTGGCGATACCAGTTTTAACTCCAGCCTAGCATAGATCATTGAATCTGATTAGACCGTTAGCTTCTCGCCCGCTAGCATCACAACTAAAAGCGAATTTCTAGGCTGATTTGACATGGAAATATACTCTCAATCCAGCGTAATAAAAAATAGTCCCTGTAAGCTAACTTCCAGCAACAAGGTTGAGCTGCAGCAGACGTGACTGGATTATTACGCCTGCATGAGAGTGTAGTTCCATGTCAAATCAGCCTAGAAAATCGCCACGTTTCATTTTCCATTGGTCTTATTACACTTTCTAACTTGAGAGGAGACAAGTATTAAATAGCAACATTACCAGAAATCTTAGTCACTTTTAAATGTGATGCTAGCAAGCAAAAAAGCTAATGGTCTAATCCGATTCAATGATCTATGCTAGGCTGGAGCTAAAAGTGGTATCGTCGCTAGACTCTGAGAACGCCTGGATGAACTAGAGAAAGGTAAAAATCAATTGTTTAACTCAAAGGGACGTGGAAAATTAGTGTAATTCTCCAAATGGTGGAATATCCCTTTAAGTGATGTGCGTTTGGGAACGAACTATGAGTCAATCTGTCTTTAGAAATCCAATGCAAGTTCACCTTAAGTGGTGTGTGTTTGGGCCTCCCTGGGTGCTGCTCGGAGATGTGTTAATCGAGTCAGCTATCAAGTAATCAAGTACAGCTCAGTTGAGCACCTGGTGCGCTGATTGCGCCTGATGAAGAGCAGGTGTGAAGACGATGCTCGGTCCTCAGATGCCTGACCTGTGACTGCAGCCAGATGCTCCCCTCACGCACGCTTTACAGGTAGATGAAGCAAATTCAATCACACCTGCCATGAGCGCTCTCTCCCTGTACTCCTCCCCTCCAGGAGGCGCTGGAGAGCCTTGAGCACCAAACTCACACAGGACACAGGACGCCGCTTCTTCTCTCTTGCCACCAGCCTCTAACTCAACGTTGGGTGCCTCTCATGTAAAGTTTATACGTCCTCCCTCGCTCCTCGGGCCTCGATCCTCACTGATCTACATAAAGAAAGATAGACGAAGGGATAGACTATCGTTGTTGCCGCCCCATCATTCTTTATGTAGATCAGTGAGGATTGAGGCCCGAGGAGCGAGGAAGGACGTATAAACTTTACATGAGAGGCACCTTGTATCATCCGCGGAGCCGCATACCTACACCTGTTACTGAGCAGTTATTACATCTGCAGTGCTGTACACCTACGCCAAAGATCCTTGATTATTAGCAAGATAGAGCAACGTAAAAAAAAAAACATCTCCAGAAAGACACAATGACCAATTTATTGGTGCAATTCCACAAATCTCCCATTGCCATCAGTGCAGCGAGGGCTTACTCTGGTCTGCATAAAGGAACGTGGAAGTTGTTGAACGTTTGTGCCTCTCGCTCTGGATTAACCCTCGCTGCCTAGTCCTACAGTACGCTACGCCTGTTGCTTGAGCAGTTACTAGATCCTGCTTCACCTGTACAAATGCTGCATTGCACAGATGCTCCCTTTCCCAATTACAGTACAGTGGCATCTCTGGCAAAACAGTTTTAGGTTTGATAGTTAGATCAATGAAGCCATTTCAGGTGCAAAGTGTAGATCTAATGCGTTATTTGTGATACTTGTGAATGACAAAATGATTACAGCCTTCAGTAAAAAGTTGTGTGTTGTTTGGTTTTAAATCCGATAGTATTGACCGGTCACAATTGGCCATTCATGCCTTGAACTGCACATGCATGTCCATTTCAGAAGCATTTTAGCAGAGCTGTGCCACCTGCTACACTACAGGTGTCACAAACACCAGTTTGTGTTGTGGCTAGACACGTCGTAACCTTTGACCTCTGCCATTGCTCCTAGCCTGCCATCGCGGAGTTCTCGGAGTTCGCTGGCGCACCTGTTCTCCGCTGGGTTCCCTGAGGTGCTGGATCTGCACGGGCAGGCGGCCGAGGTCTCGGACCCCAGCGAGCCGGTGACCTTTAACCCCCAGAGGGAGGAGGCCGACCCGCTGCAGAGCAACACTCTTGTCCTGCAGTTCCTCGCCTTCTCCAGGTCAGAACACACACACACACACACACACACACACACACACACACACACACACACACACACACACACACACACACACACACACACACACACACACACACACACACACACACACACACACACACACACACACATTCTCATATAGAGGACACACATCCTTCTCCAGTTCAGAATGCACACACACACACACGCACACACATACACACACACATTGTCATTAACTCATTGGCTGCCAGCGATTTTCAGTGCAGAGCGCTCCATACTGCCAGACGTTTTACAGCATTTTGACTGTTTTTCCAAGATCCACCGAACGGTGAGCTTTATGACTATGTAAACACCGAAGGTACCAAATGAAACCTCTTCTTTCACCAGGAAAAAACGGCTTGTTTCTATCGTTTTCCGTTCTTTAGTAATCGTCAGTAGAACATGGGTTAGTTTTGCTAAAAACACCTGTTTTTGACCAAAACATGGAGAAAACGATCTTTTTGTGAAAATCAACTTTTTAACGTTAGCGTTTCAGTAGTATGTCAACCACGATTGCACTGTTATCTCGTCAGTCTCGTCAAGGTTGCTAGGGACTCTGATGGTCGCTATAGACTCTGAACAGGATGCTAGACTTAGCAAGCTAGCACTAGCAAGGTTGTTGTTAGTCTATATCGCAATATCCAATGTAAATGGATCATACCGTTCACGTGTTTTCCATCCTTGATGTAAGAAGTAAGCATATTTATGCCCTGCATCGCGTGCAAACTAGATCCACTGTGGTCGATCTTCAGTGTGTTTGCTAGTTGTCTCTGCATGACTTGTGCACTCTAGGCAGATACTAATGATCCAAATGGCACTGTTGCCATCTAGAGGTTCGGATCGCTAGTGCAGTCTGTTTACAAGCCTGAAACTCTGCCAGATCGTTCCCAAGCCCACCCAGGAGCCCTCCCCATTGAAAACGGCAATTGACGTCTATAGACGTCAATGGCAGTCAACGTATGTGTCTAAATTGACGTTTAAAGACGTCAATGGCAGTTAATGAGTTAAGAGGAGGCCGACCCTCTGCAGAGCAACACACATCCTTCTCCAGTTCAGAACACACACACACACACACACACACACACACACACACACAGGAGCTATAGCCCCTAGAGCTCAGAGCTGTTGAGCTGCACTAACACACACGCAGCCTCTCTTGTGATGTGGTCAGCACTTTCCCAGAGCGGGTCGTTTCAGGATGCAGAAAGTCCTGATGTGCTTTGATTACGCCTGCTGGCCACGTCTGACCACAGGGCCTCCCCTCTCCCCACACACTGTACCTTACTGTACATTCACACTCTCCCCACACACTGTACCTTACTGTACATTCACACTCTCCCCACACACTCTACCTTACTGTACACTCACACTCTCCCCACACACTCTACCTTACTGTACATTCACACCAGGAGCCTCCCCTCTCCCCACACACTGTACCTTACTGTACATTCACACTAGGAGCCTCCCCTCTCCCCACACACTGTACCTTACTGTACATTCACACTAGGAGCCTCCCCTCTCCCCACACACTGTACCTTACTGTACATTCACACTAGGAGCCTCCCCTCTCCCCACACACTGCACCTTACTGCACACTCACACTAGGAGCCTCCCCTCTCCCCACACACTGTACTGTACCTTACTGTACACTCACACCAGGAGCCTCCCCTCTCCCCACACACTGCACCGTACTGTACACTCACACTAGGAGCCTCCCCTCTCCCCACACACTGTACAGTACCTTACTGTACACTCACACTAGGAGCCTCCCCTCTCCCCACACACTGTACTGTACCTTACTGTACACTCACACTAGGAGCCTCCCCTCTCCCCACACACTGTACCTTACTGTACACTCACACTAGGAGCCTCTCCTCTCCCCACACACTGTACTGTACCTTACTGTACACTCACACTAGGAGCCTCCCCTCTCCCCACACACTGTACTGTACCTTACTGTACACTCACACTAGGAGCCTCCCCTCTCCCCACACACTGTACCTTACTGTACACTCACACTAGGAGCCTCCCCTCCCCACACACTGTACCTTACTGTACACTCACACTAGGAGCCTCTCCTCTCCCCACACACTGTACTGTACCTTACTGTACACTCACACTAGGAGCCTCTCCTCTCCCCACACACTGTACTGTACCTTACTGTACACTCACACTAGGAGCCTCCCCTCTCCCCACACACTGTACTGTACCTTACTGTACACTCACACTAGGAGCCTCCCTGCTCCCCACACACTGTACTGTACCTTACTGTACTCTCACACTAGGAGCCTCCCCTCTCCCCACACACTGTACTGTACCTTACTGTACACTCACACTAGGAGCCTCTCCTCTCCCCACACACTGTACCTTACTGTACATTCACACTCCCACACACTGTACCTTACTGTACACTCACACTAGGAGCCTCTCCTCTCCCCACACACTGTACCTTACTGTACACTCACACTAGGAGCCTCCCCTCTCCCCACACACTGTACCTTACTGTACACTCACACTAGGAGCCTCCCCTCTCCCCACACACTGTACTGTACCTTACTGTACACTCACACTAGGAGCCTCCCCGCTCCCCACACACTGTACTGTACCTTACTGTACACTCACACTAGGAGCCTCTCCTCTCCCCACACACTGTACCTTACTGTACATTCACACTCCCACACACTGTACCTTACTGTACTCTCACACTAGGAGCCTCCCCTCTCCCCACACACTGTACTGTACCTTACTGTACTCTCACACTAGGAGCCTCCCCTCTCCCCACACACTGTACTGTACCTTACTGTACACTCACACTAGGAGCCTCCCCTCTCCCCACACACTGTACTGTACCTTACTGTACACTCACACTAGGAGCCTCCCCTCTCCCCACACACTGTACCTTACTGTACACTCACACTAGGAGCCTCCCCTCCCCACACACTGTACCTTACTGTACACTCACACTAGGAGCCTCCCCTCCCCACACACTGTACCTTACTGTACACTCACACTAGGAGCAGGAGCAAGGGGCTTCATGCACTGGGTTAGGGTCATCTCTCACAGACTGGGTGTGTGTGTGTGTGTGTGTGTGTGTGTGTGTGTGTGTGTGTGTGTGTGTGTGTGTGTGTGTGTGTGTGTGTGTGTGTGTGTGTGTGTGTGTGTGTGTGTGTGTGTGTGTGTGTGTGTGTGTGTGTGTGTGTGTGTGTGTGTGTGTGTGTGTGTGTGTGCAGAATCCCTCAGACAGGTGTGCCGGCTGACTGGCCTCGCTGCGTCCACTTCACCTTCCAGCTCTACCGCTTCCCCCCGGTCAGCACCCAGCGCTTGTCTCTGATTGGTCTACAGGGGAAGCCCACAGATGATGACCCCTGCATCCTCGCTACCATCAACAAGGACGGGACGCTCAACACAGGTGAGATTCTGAGGGTCAACTCAGGTGAGATTCTGAGGGTCAGCTCAGGTAAGATCCTCTCATTCTCTCCTCTCTCTCCTCTCATTCTTCTCTCTCTCCTCTCTCTCTCGCTCCTCTCATTTTCTTCTCTCTCATTCTTTCCTCTCTCTCTCTCTCTCTCCTCTCATTCTCTCCTCTCACTCCTCCCATTCTCTTCTCTCTCTCCTCTGATTCTCTTCTCTCTCTCTCCTCTCATTTTCTTCTCTCTCATTCTTTCCTCTCACTCCTCTGCTGCTGCTGCTGCCGCTGTTGTTAGTATGACGTGGTGCAGCAGGCAGCTCTGTGGGATGGTGACCTCTCTGGCTGGTGTGTGTGTGTGTGTGTGTGTGTGTGATGACGACCTCTCTGGCTGCACCAGGCTGGTGTTTGACCTCATGTCCTCTCCTCTGGAGATTCTAACAATGGGTCAGAATGGCTGAGTTTCATAAATAATGACCTCTGCACACACCTTGCAGAGGGAGGCCAAGGCTCACACACACACACACACACACACACACACACACACACATATAAATACTGGGAGGCCAAGACAGGCCAGGGCAGGGTGATGTCTGACTGAGAGGAAGTGCCCCTGTGGTTGCTGTCGGGCCGCAGCAGTCTTCTCAGATGACCCAGGGCACACGTTTACATTTAAATCAATGAGAAGGAGGTTCCACACCTCCACGGAGTTCAACCGTGCACTTATCCAATCACAGTCACGGCTCCTGTCTGCATTACCACAGGAGAATGCTATTTAAATGGCCTCCTCATCTCCAAATGGAGTCACCGCGGCCGACTTGATCCAGAGGAGTTGAGAGCAGGTAAACACTTGAGGCTGGCTTGGCTTGCAAAAACAATAGTTCTTTTGTCTTTGGATGTTACAGCAAAGACATTCATGCGCGGGACCAACATGCAGTGTTGCTAACGCAAGTCAAGGCAACAAAGAAGCCCAGACATGGGGATACTCATGGCTAATTATAATGCCAGAATCCTGGGCAGATTCAATTAAGATGTCTCTTGTGGGGGAGCGATTAATTAGGTTCCCTATTTGCTGTTGTAAGTTGACAACATTCCGTCTGTTTGCAGTAAACGTCCTGTTCCCACTGTTGTTGTGTTAAACAAAGAACCAAAAGAATGACATACAGGAAAGAACGCTAAAAACATCATCAACCAATCACAGCACCTGTCTGCATTGTCATTCAAACCATTCAGCCAATCAGAGCACCAGTTTGCATTACCACACAATGTCATCAACCAATCAGAGCA
>NC_085000.1:14857727-14892727 GCF_963854185.1 Sardina pilchardus | reverse complement strand
AATCCTTCTGTGTCTCTCGGCAGTAAACAACTGAAATCAATTAACTCCTGGAGAAGAGAAATAGAACCGAGGGAGCCGGAACAATCAGCCTTCACTAAAGCCTCTCTTTCTCTCGCTTGCTCTCCCTTTCTCTGTCTTTTGTTCCCTTTTTCTCTCTCAATTCAATTCAATTCAGTTCAATTCAGTTCAGTTCAATTCAGGGTTGCTTTATTGGCATGACTGTACAGTGTTGTCATAGCACAAGCAAAGCAGCATAGCACTTTTTTTACAGTAACAATTAGAACATTGACAGCATTAAAGGAAACAGTGAGGTAAACCTGAAAAATTTGCTTACTTGCTTTCTCTCTCACTCACTCTCTCTCTCTCTCTCTGTCTCCTTCACTTACTCTCATTCTATCTCTCTTTCTTTCTCTCACTCTACCTCTTTTTTGTCTTTCTCTCTGTTTGCCTGTTTCTCTATCTTTCTTTCACCAATTCTTTCTTTTTCTCTTTCTCTCTCACTCCCTCTCTTTCTCTCCTCTCTCTGTCTCTCTTTCTATCTCTCACTCTGTCTCTCTCACTTACTCTCTGTCAATCTGTCTCTTTATCTCTCTCTTTCTCTCTGTCTCTGTCTGTCTCTTTTCTTCCTCCTCTCATCTGGGATTAATTTATCTCCTGTCTTGTTTGTTTTCTAATTAGAAACACGTCGTTAGCCTTCTTGAGGAAGTGATCTGGAATTTACCCTTGTTAAGACTGATGGGAGATTTTTATCTCGGCCGTTTGTCCACGCCGTTTCCCAGGTCAAGGACAAGACAAATAGATAAGGGCTGAAGCCAGCAAGGTGCTAACAGAAAGTCCATAGAGGGAGGGGTGGGAAGGGTGGGTGGCCAGCCCCGTTCACACACTCTTAAAGCGAATGTGTTGGAAACAACACACACTGCGGCGTCCCTATCTGGACACAGAGATGTGTTTAAAAACAACACAAGTTGTGTTACTTTCAACACATATAGTATTTTGTAACGAATAACACAAGCAAAGTGTTGGAAGCAACACAAACTGTGTTGTAACTATCTGGAGACATCAATGTGTTCTTTCCAACACAACGTCCTTTTTGAGAGTGTACAGTAGATACAGTAGACACCACCACCACTCCTCAGCCCATGGGCACCAACATCAGATGTGCAGGTCATAGACATCATAGAGCATATGTTGGAATAGAGCCAGAGAGGGTTAAAGCGGAGCGAGAGGCGCAAACGTTCGACCGTTTTCACGTTCTGTTTTCGCAAAGGGGACGCAAAGGGGAGGGGGGGGAGAAATCCCCCTTTAAGCAGACCTAGAAAGTGCCGTTACATTTGAACTGAACTGCTTGCCGATCGATATCCCACTATGACGTCTTTGCGACACGCCTCTTCAAGCAGACAGGAACTGTTTGAATTTTGCTTCCATAGAGATGCATTATGTTGCTCTATCTTGTCAGTAATGAAGGATCTTTGATAGAGCCGATATGTGGGTGCTTTGTTCTAGCAATCGGTGTCCCTATGAGGAAGTGAGGTCATGTTGAAAAGTGGTGTTTTTATTATGACGTGTGTGTGTGTGTGTGTGTGTGTCTGTGTGTGTGTGTGTGTGTGTGTGTGTGTGTGTGTGTGTGTGTGTGTGTGTGTGTGTGTGTGTCCAGGTGGTCCAGTGGAGCGGGGTGCGGACATCTCTGTGGCCTCCTCTGTGCACGTGGTGAAGGGCTGCAGCTCCGTGCAGGGCTTTGGGGGAGGAAGCCTCTTCAGCTCCAGCGTCTCACAGAGGAACGGTACGACAACACTCGTCTCTATCCTCTCTTCTCTCTCTTTCTATCTCTGTTTCTCTATCACTCTCTTGTCTCTGTCTTCTCTTCTCTCTCTTTCCTCTGAGGTGGTATGGGCTCTATCTCTCTCTCTCTCTCTCTCTCTCTCTCTCTGTCTCTCTCACACTCACTCACTCAAGCTCAAATTGCTTTCTTGGCATGACAAGGTCACTCGTATTGCCGAAGCAGTTATTATACAATAAATCTGGACATTCACACATACATATAGATTTTCATAAGAATAAAATAAAACTAGATAAATAAATAAAATGCCGTATGATAGTGTGTGTGTGTGTCTATTTGTCTGTATAGGTCACTCATTGTCCCTCAGGTTGTGGCATGTTGATAAATATTGGGCACGATATACCTTGTCTCCTAGGTCACTTATTTCATTAAAATGATGAATTTTGGAATTTAATTTGTTTAAGAAAAGGCTTCTTGTGTGATTAAAGGATGTACATTGTAAGAGGAAGTGCATCTCTGTCTCAACCTCACCTGTCCTGCAGTGACCACATATTCTCTATTCTTTTTGGTTGCCATGATTTGTTGTGTCTTCCTTTTTCGATTTCCAATTTGTGGTCACTTAGCCTGTATTTGGTTAGGGTCAGTCTCTGTGTTCTATCTCTGACAGTAGAGAGATATTCTGTCAATTTATATTCTCGGTTTAGGGCCAGATAACATTCTAATCTACTTTGATTTTTAGTTTCTATCTATATGGAAAACAGTGTTTATGGAAAACAGGTCAGAGTGATTTTTGGGTGACTGATGGAGGGGACTGATCTACCGTAATTTCCCAACTATTAGCTGCGGCTTATACCTTGATTTTGCTAAATGTCTTCAGCTATGAGGTCAATACACGGGGGTGATGTAGGGGGCTGATGGTGTAGGGGCTGATGGTGACTGATGATGATGTAGGGGAGTGGTGATGTAGGGGGGTGAGGATTTAGGGGGGGTGGTGATGTAGGGGGGTGATGTAGGGGAGTGGTGATGTAGGAGTTGATGATGTAGGGTAGTGGTGATGTAGGCTCTTGGGTTTGGAGGGCTTTGGAATGAATGGTGTCTTGTGGACTCTTTTGTTGATGTCATTAGTGGGTATCTGCCTGTTTCTGCTCTACACGCATTCCTTAGTGTTGTTCTCTGTTCATGTAAAATGTATCTCCAGAATTGTGCATGCAGGGATTCTATATTCTATTCAATTCCCAATTAGCTCTCTTTCTTTCTTTTTTGTCTCTCTCTCTCTCTCTCTCTCTCTCTCTCTCTTTCCCTCAGGCTCCTTTCTCACTCTCTCTTCTTCACCTTGATCAACTCTCAATTATTCTGACCCTCTAGCTTCCTCCCTTACCCTCTCTCTCTCTCTCTCTCTCTCTCTGTCACTCTCTCCTTCTCTCACTCTTTCAGCTGCTCTGTGACTCTCACTCTCTCTGTGATTCTCTCTCATACGCACGCAGTCACTCTCCTACTATTGGTCTTTTGAAATGTGCTGTCAAACTCAAATATGCTGTTTTTTGGCTTTGCCAGCGTTTTAAAGCCTTGATCTGCCTCAAACTCTTTGTTATGTTGGGATTGTCTTCTTGGTTGAAGTGTCACTCAACCCAGATTCAGAGTTGGTAGAACAAAGTTTAGTGGGAAATGTTTCAGAGAACAGCAGACAAGTTCTGTGTGTGTCTGTGCGTAGCGTGTAACACATCCATGCCCCAGTGTATTGTGGAGGTCCATGGCAGTCTGTTTTTGTGAGAGCAGTGTGTGTGTGTGTGTGTGTGTGTGTGTGTGCACGCGCATGTGAACAGCACGTAGCACAGCCTGTGCCCTGCATACGGTGGAGGTCCATGACAATCTGTTTTTGTGAGAGTGATGCGTGTGTGTGTGTGTGTGTGTGTGTTTGTGTGTGTGTGTGTGTGTGTGTGTGTGTGTGTGCGCACGTGTGTGTGTGTAGTGTGTAACAGCCTGTGTCTGTTTTTGTGAGAGTAATGCTTGTGTGTGTGTGTGTGTGTGTGTGTGTGTGTGTGTGTGTGTGTGTGTGTGTGTGTGTGTGTGTGTGTGTGTGTGTGTGTGTGTGTGTGTGTGTGCAGCGCGTAACACAGCGCGTGCCCTGCGTATGGTGGAGGTGCACGGTGAGCTGATGTCGCTGCTGCAGGCCAGAGGGGAGGGCCCTGGCCACATGGGGGCAGAAGAGAGCAGGCTGCGCAAACTCAGCAGGATGGCTGCAGTGAGGCAAACCGAACAGCAGGACGGCGACACTGAGCACAAACCCTACATGGTGAGGTGTAACCACACACACACATTACCACAAACGCACGCACTCACACACACAGACAGGATGTCAAAAACACACAAACACACATTATCACATACTTGCAGACACACTTATACACACACACATAGCACCTCAAACGCACATTATCTCATACAATCAGACATCCACATACAAACACAAACACATATGCATAAAAACAAATACAAAACTACATCAGAGTGGTTGTTGACCGGCAAGTTGCTCGTTAAGCCTTATGGCTGTCCAAAGCCCAGACCTGGCCTGCACTGATGGGAGACTGGCTCCCAGCACCCAGACTCACAGGCAGGCCAGGGGGCCTGCAGTGTCAGCAGCCACAGCTGGAGGGCGCTGTGGGTCTGGTGCTTTTAGTGGAGCCCACCGGGACAGGGTCAGCAGATAACATGGAGAACAAAGGGCTCCTCCGGCATGGAGTTAGCAGGCGGCTAGTCCCCGCTGTAGTACAGTAGGCGCCACACAGGCAGGAGGCCTGCAGTCCCCAGGGCTGCAGACGGAGGGCGCTGTGGGCTCTGTGCTGTTAGGCTCATCAGATAACCTGAAGAGCAAACAACTCCTCTAGCATGAAATGACACCGTGTACTGTATACACATTAAGTTCTGTGTGTGTGTGTGTGTGTGTGTGTGTGTGTGTGTGTGTGTGTGTGTGTGTGTGTGTGTGTGTGTGTGTGTGTGTGTGTGTGTGTATGTGCTTGCGTGCGTGTATGTGGGTGGGCGTGGGTGTGGGTGTGGGTGTTTCTGTCTGTGTGGGTATGTGTGTATGTGTGTGTGTATGTGTGTGTGTGTGCGTGCGTGTGTGTGTGTGTGTGTGTGTACATGTGCATGTAACTGTGTGTGTAACAGTGGCGTCGTGAGGAGCGTCAGCAGCTGGGCCGGGATCTGCGGGTGATCGAGGCGTACCGGGAGAAGAGCAAAGCCGAGGGCATCGCCCACATGCTGAGCCAGGCCATCACCACCCAGCACACCCTCTACGCCTCGCTCGGAACCGTGCACTTCTTCGAGTTCCTGCTCAAGAACCCCTTCAGCTCGCCACAGACCATCACCATCCACAGTGAAGACCCAGAGCTCAGGTATGCTGCCGCAACCCTGAACAGGTACACGACCACCACCTTGCATAGGTACACTTCCGCCACCCTGCTCAGGTACACTACTGCCCCCCTGCACAGGTACACTACTGCCCCCCTGCACAGGTACACTACTGCCACTCTATATAGCTCAGGTATGCTACCAGCACCCTCCTCAGGTATGCTACCGCCAACCTGCACAGGTACACTACTGCCACTCTATATAGCTCAGGTATGCTACCAGCACCCTCCTCAGGTATGCTACCGCCAACCTGCACAGGTACACTACTGCCACTCTATATAGCTCAGGTATGCTACCAGCACCCTCCTCAGGTATGCTACCGCCAACCTGCACAGGTACACTACTGCCACCCTATAGCTCAGTTAGGCTCAGGTGCACTACCAGCATCCTGCCCAGATACACCACTGCCACCTTACAGAGCCCAGGTACGCTACCAGCACCCTCCTCAGGTATACCACTGCCACCCTGCTCAGGTGCACTACCAGCACCCTCCACATTTAGCCTACTGCTGCTATGCAGACCTCACACATATACCTCATGATGGGGTGAATCCTAGTTGGAAAAAGACTGTGTAATCTGACTGGGCTGGTTGAGGGTATTTGAGTTCAGACAAGCTCTGCCAGGAGTGCACGTTTTCTAAGAAATTTGCTGTGTGTGTGTTTTTGTGTGTATGTTGACTGGGATGCATGTTTCTGGGCTGTTCAGTCTGATGTAGGGTCAGCCTGTATATTACACCGGAAAGGGGGGATCATCTCGGAACTATTTATTTTTGGATGCAATTATCCGCTCAAAACCTTTCTGTAATGTTTCCTCTCCCTGGAGAAGAGCGTTTGATGTTAACTCCCCCACCCTTTTCATTGGTGTGTGTGTGCGCATGTGTGTGTGTGTGGAGCCTTAACCAGGAGAGCAGAGAAAGGGCCTCTCTGCTCAGCGTGGTCTCTCTGGAGTAGTGTGTGTGTGTGTGTGTGTGTGTCTGTGTGTGTGTGTGTGTGTGTGTGTGTGTGTGTGTGTGTGTGTGTGTGTGTGTGTGTGAGCTGCGTTTGAGGTTTGGGCGGGAGCAGCTTTGCTCTCCCATTGAGAGTGTGTGACGGGCACAATGCACAGCCCGCTCTTTAGTCCGCCGCACAGTAGAGAATGAAGCGTAAGCCAGGTCCTTGCAAGTCCCAGAGCCATTCTCTTCTTTCTTTCCAGAGCCCTCCCACACACACACACACACACACACACACACACACACGTTGTGTGGTCGTATCCTATTTTGATTAAGATTAAAGTCGCATCCTCTCCACATCCTCCCTCATCCCCTCATCCTGTTACACTCCACATTTTTCCTTATCTTCTCCATTTCTCTCTCTCACTCTCTCTCTCTCTTTCTCTCTCTCTCTCCATGTATTTCCCCATTTTTCCATTTCTCCCTCTTTCCATGTCCTTCCATCTCTCACTCCGTCTCTCCCCCTCTTCCTTGTCTCTCTCCATCCTTCCCTCCCTCTTTCCATCTCTGCCCATCTCCATGTTTCTCCCTCTATCTCTCTCCCTCTTCCTTTCACTCTCTTTCCCTCCCTCTATTTATCCCCCTCTTCTTTTCTCTATCCTTCTTTCTCTATCCCTCCCTCCATCTCTCTCTCTCCCTCCCTCCCTCCCTCTATCTCTCCCCTCCCTCCCTCCCTCTCCTCCATCTCTCTCCATCTCCAGTGTGGTGGTGAGTACGGAGGAGTGGCGTTATCTAAAGCAGATGACCAAGACGTCCACTCCACTGGAGCAGGACATGTTCAAGCTGAACGAGAAGACGCACCACCTGCAGGTCTACCTGCGCCCCAAAGAGGCCGTCCACATCCCCCTCAAATACCAGACCTTTGTGTCAACACACACCCTACCTCCACAGGTAAGCTATGATCACCTGTCCCCACAGGTAAGCTATGATCACCTGCTCCCACAGGTAAGCCATGAACACCTGTTTTCACATGTAAACCATGACCATGTGGTTTCCTACAGGAACACTGTAGTGCAGGACTGTTCATCACACACACACACACACACACACACACACACAAGCTCACACACACTTCTCTCCTCTCTGCTGTAGGGACTGGGGCCCATGAGAGGAGACCAGACTCATCACACGTTTCAGAGACTGCAGCCCAGCGCCGTCAGCAGGAAATCCATTAAGGTGGGAACCCCTCACACACCAGCCCTACACATCCATTAACCCCTCACACACCAGCCCTACACATCCATTAACCCCTCACACACCAGCCCTACACATCCATTAACCCCCAACACACCAGCCCTACACATCCATTAACCCCTCACACACCAGCCCTACACATCCATTAACCCCTCACACACCAGCCCTACACATCCATTAACCCCTCACACACC
Organism: Sardina pilchardus; assembly: GCF_963854185.1. Lineage (NCBI taxonomy): Eukaryota > Metazoa > Chordata > Actinopteri > Clupeiformes > Clupeidae > Sardina > Sardina pilchardus. The sequence continues at coordinate 14,885,166 of NC_085000.1, read as the reverse complement.
AGCCCTACACATCCATTAACCCCTAACACACCAGCCCTACACATCCATTAACCCCTCACACACCAGCCCTACACATCCATTAACCCCTCACACACCAGCCCTACACATCCATTAACCCCTCACACACCAGCCCTACACATCCATTCACCCCTAACACACCAGCCCTACACATCCATTAACCCCTCACACACCAGCCCTACACATCCATTAACCCCTCACACACCAGCCCTACACATCCATTAACCCCTAACACACCAGCCCTACACATCCATTAGCCCCTAACACACCAGCCCACCAGCCCTACACATCCATTAACCCCTCACACACCAGCCCTACACATCCATTAACCCCTAACACACCAGCCCACCAGCCCTACACATCCATTAACCCCTCACACACCAGCCCTACACATCCATTAACCCCTCACACACCAGCCCTACACATCCATTAACCCCTAACACACCAGCCCTACACATCCATTAACCCCTAACACACCAGCCCTACACATCCATTAACCCCTAACACACCATCTGACCTAAACATCCATAACACACCAGAGGCCTGTCTGCTCTCATATACATACACACCATCTGCTCTACACATCCATTAACCCCTCACACACCAGAGACCGGTCTGCACTCATATGCATACACACCATCTGCCCTACACATCCACAACTCAACCCCCTCAACATCATACACACCATCTGCATACACATCCACCCCCCTCAACTTCATACACTCCATCTACATACACATCCAGCCCCCTCAACATCATACACCCCCCCCCCCCCCCTCTGATGGCTGTTAGTCAGCTGCATGTGCTTAAACTTCATGGTTTGAGATGTGCTCAATCAGACTAATATAGAACCAATCTTGTGTTGGCTATGCTGGTGTGTGTGTGTGTGTGTGTGTGTGTGTGTGTGTGTGTGTGTGTGTGTGTGTGTGTGTGTGTGTGTGTGTGTGTGTGTGTGTGTGTGTGGTGGACCATCTCCAGCAGGGCTGTGTCAGGGGCTAAACTGTCTGCACCGTCATAAAGTACAGCCTACAAAGGAAGGAAGTGATGTAACATAGTTGGACATCTGAATGCTGGACGCACCGTGGCTCTGCATTGAACACAGTGTCTTGTGGGTCTGTTTTGTTGCACCACTCTTTGTGGTGTATGTTGTAGCCGGGGGCTAAATGTGCTCTCAGCGCGGCCATGGAGGGGACGGGCCAGATGGCTGCAGCCTCCTCAGTGGGGGCCATCCGTCTGCACCGTCCTCTAATGGAGCACACTCACCAAACACAACACTGCACTTCCCCTGCGCCTCGGGGGAATTAAACACTTTACTCACACACGCCGGGCACACACTCACACACACACACACACACACACACACACACATACACACACACACACACGCTTTTCAAACGCGGCCGGCCACGGCTGCAGCATGCCCCCCCCCGCTTCAGTGGAGGGACTTGTATCTCATTTCTTTAAACTCTGGAGCACTTTCATGAGTCTTAGCTGTCATAGCTCAGCCGAAATGCCTGAGCCGAGACTCTGTGCTTTTGATCAATGCACGGCGCCGCGTACAGCGCACAGGAGCTGTCTGCCTGGTCTGTAGTCTGGATGGGGAGTTCAGTCTGCCTAGTTAACAGCCCTGATAGACGGTGCCCGGTGACATCAGGATAAGTGGAGTAAAAAAAACAAGGCTGGCTGGGTAGCATATGTAGGATTGGGGATCCTATTGCGGATTTTTCCCATAATGCTAAAACTGCTAATACTTTCTAAACGGTATTGGTGGCTTAACTGACACTTAAAAAAAAAAGCACAAAATGGTAGTCAACAGCATCACAGTTCTCTCTGGCACATGTCTTGAATCATCCATGACATTTCTATTAACAGTACAGTAAGTGCATTTCTTGAAACAATTCCTAAAAACAACTAGCTTTGGAAGCAGACAGATCTGAGAGTGCATTGAATTTTGCTCTGGCAGATCCGGCAGAAAACGCTCCCATTGAAAGTGACTTCCAAAGCGCTTCAAACTTGGTGTTGGTGACTCACACAAATCAAATCAGAAACACAGCCATGCCAAGACATTAAATAGCATCCATTTAGTTCAGTCACTGATTTGGTGCTGGAGATGTGTGTCATACATTTAGATTTGTTTCCAGCTGGGCATCTCTGTTGTCACTATTAATGTCTCTGTTGCCTTTATGAATAATTGGAATCAAACAAATGGAGACACACAGTGGGGTTGGATGGGCAGTAGGGTTGAATTGATAGCAGTTGTGGGCAGTGTGGTTGAATGGACAGTAGGTTAGTCAGTCCATCAGTTGATATTTTATCAATCTATCACTCAGCCCTGCGATGCGTATTTGTTTTTGTGATGGTAAAGTGGCTAGGTTAAAACTGAACAGGTTTTGCTATTGATGTAGAAGATTGCTGTAATGCACCTAGCAATTCAAAACATTTGTGTTTGGGCCTCCGCGGTGGCACCCCGTGCTGCCTGTAATGCCCATTTTGGAGCTCCAGAGAGGAGCTTTTCAGCTGGCAGCTCAGATATTCAGCTTGGCACAGGAACTGGGCACTGAAATCTGCATCACGACTCTTTGAGTCTTTGGCTCAATCTCAACGCCACCCCCCTAAGGTCTAAGCCCTGATCTCTCAAATACTTAACTGACATGCGTTGATAAATGATTGAGTTTGACAGGCTGCATAAGTCTGCATAAATGGCAACTTATGGAAAGGGCACTGACATGGTGTGAGTGAGCCCTCATGCACTTCACACTTACACAGTGGGACAGCCCTACGCCCTCACCAAGTACAGAGTAGGAGGAACAAGTATCAGAGTATGTGAGCCTTAAATTCCAATTGTAGGAAGTGGTGTGAGATTTCTTCTGGAAGATTCCAGTTATAGGAATCAGTTCCAGATTCGGTCTGGTAGATTCCAGTTACAGGCAGCGATGCCATATGATTGTAATGAGGTTTCGGATTGGCTGTGGCTGATTGGCTAATTGAGTTGTTGCTGGGCTTCTGATTGGCTGTGACTGACTGGCTAATTTAGTTGTTGCTGGGCTTCTGATTGGCTGTGACTGACTGGCTAATTTAGTTGTTACTGGGCTTCTGATTGGCTGTGGCAGATTGACTAATTGAGTTGTTGCTGTGCTTCTGATTGGCTGTGGCTGATTGGCTAATTTAGTTGTTGCTGGGCTTCTGATTGGCTCATTGAGTTGTTGCTAAGGCTTCTGATTGGCTGTGGCTCCCTCAGGTGCAGTTCCAGGGTCAGGATGGGAAGCCGGTGGCCATCTGCCAGGTGAGGGTGGAGCTGACGCCGCACGGCGTGGACCAGACCTTCCGCTTCTCCCACCCAGAGGGCACCTTCCTGAAGAAGGCCATCCGCCTGCCGCCCTGGACACCTGCCCCAGGTGAGTGTGCTGTCTGGGAACCAACCTTCACACACACTACACACCTTTAGGACATGCCGAATACACACCTTTAGCACATGCCGAATACACACCCTTTGGACATGCCGAATACACACCTTTTGGACATGCCGAATACACACCTTCAGGACATGCTAAATACACACCTTCAGTCTCTCTAGTCTCTTCACTGGGGTTAGGTGGCCTATGATGCTGGACTCTAGTCTCTTCACTGGGGTGAGGTGGCCTATGATGCTGGACTGTAGTCTCTTCACTGGGGTTAGGTGGCCTATGATGCTGGACTGTAGTCTCTTCACTGGGGTTAGGTGGCCTATGATGCTGGACTCTAGTCTCTTCACTGGGGTTAGGTGGCCTATGATGCTGGACTGGGGTTAGGTTGCCTATGATGCTGGACTGTAACTCTCCCTGTTGTCTCCCCTCCACAGAGGAAGCTCCTGTTCTCCATGTGCGCTGCACGGACCCCAACGTCATCTGTGACACCAGAGCGGTGGTGAGTACCCTCCCGCTACTCAGAGTCCAGGGCAGGGCAGAACACACTCACACACACACAGATCAGATGCACACACACACACTCAGAACAGATGCACACACACACGCAGATCAGATACACACACACACACACATACCCACACACATACAGTACAGTATATACGCACAGACAGATAAGACACACAGGCACACACAGACAGATGAGACACATGCACACACACACACACACACACACACACACACACACACACACACACACAGATTAGGCACACACACACACATCAGACATCACAGTGGTGTCCATGTTTCACTACACTGTCATTTCAACTTTTCTTCTGCTCATTACAACACAGTGTTAATGGGAAGAGTCTTACATTAAGTGGAGTTAAAATTAACTTTGGCATGAATGTGAAATTACTGAACAATTTCTCAAAGTGTGTTTATCATGCAAATCTACTTCATCCTTTCCATGAGCTTCATTCATGTGTGTTTTGACAGTTAGCATGTGTGTGTGTGTGTGTGTGTGTGTGTGTGTGTTGTCTCAGGCCCCAGGGGAGCCCCAGGATGTCTATGTGAAAGTGGCTGGCTGTCCAAGTCCTCAAATAAAGAAGTTCTTCATCACTGTGTTCACGTGAGTGTCCTCCGCTGTCTGCCTGCTGTCTGTTGTACTGTAGGCACTCTGCAGTCAGTCAATCATACGCTTTTGAAATTAATGGTAAACAAAATACCACACCAAAGATATATAAACACTCTCATTCAGATATACACTATATGGACAAAAGCATTAGGACACCTGGCCATTATATTCAGCGTTGAAGACGGCATATGCCGAATCGCGTCCGTCTTGTGACCTGCTTTCAATCTAATTAAATGAGTTATAGCTCGAGAGTCTGCTGCAGAGGGGGCTTAGTTTGCTGTTAGTGGTTTGCTGCAAATTGGGCTAGCTGTCTGTTAGCCATTTGCTGCCATGGGGCTTAGCTGTCTGTTAACTGTCTGTTTTGCAGTTGGGACTAGCCGCCTGTTAGCTGTTGCTGTGTGCTGCAAAGGGGGCTAGCCATCTGTAAGCCATTTTCAGCCGTCGAGGTTAGATGTCTGTCAACCATTTGCTGCACCTACTTCTGGCTAATTATACCACCTGGAGCTGTTATGATATTCTAAATCTATAGCCATAGAATAGCCATAGCATGGGAACCATTCACAAGCTGTTGGAGTGTGTGTGGGGCATTTTTTTCATCCAAAAGAGCATTTGTGATGTCAGACACTAGTGTTGAAGGCCTGGCTCGCGATCTCCTGTTAGTTCATCCTAAAGGTGTTTGATGGGGTTGAGGGCTTTTGCAGGCCAGACAATGGGTCTGTTCCAAACAATGCCGTGATATGACTTTGGTGTAAAGGCATCTTCTAAGAAAAATGGTTTCGAGCAGCCTTTTAACGTTGACGTTATGTTATGATGTTAGCACTCAACAAGAATGTTGAACTAGTTTTTGTAAGCCATCAGGCTAACTTTAGAAAGTTGCCTGTCAGACGACACATAAATCAAACTACAAAACACTGTCGATGGGTGTAATCACACTGTTCATTTCTGGGAAAAAAAGTCAACAAATGACATTTCAATACAATCAGCAGCCGTGAGAGGAATTTCATCTACCAACTTGGTTCACTTTTCACAGGTGTTTGAGAGAGTTTCAGCACAAAATAGGCAGCATAGAAGATACATCAAAGAACCTTCAAAAACAACCATTACGAGAAGGTATTTCAGAACGCCGGAAAAGGAAACTCAATCCGTTTGGAATGGCAACTTAGTGCGTTGCTCCCTGTTAGGTATCTGATAAGACAGTAGTGTTGGGAACAGAGCCATCTTATTCTACACCATGGGGTGTCGAACTCATATTAGGCTGTGGGCCCGATTTGTCGGAATGAGAGCTTGTGGGGGCCGTCATTATCGTTGTCATTATCAGTGAAGTTTGATGATCTACTCCTTTACCATACCCACTTAAGAGCAAACAAGTAGCCTACCAATCATCTACTGCAGTCAGATCCAGTTCTTGAACACACACAGTACTTCAATCAGTTTTTGGCCTCGTCCTTCCTGAGGATGGGTTGTAGTGCTAGATTGAATCAATATATCACAGAAACTGCTTAACACAAATTGTTGAAGACAGCTGGATGTCAACATCTTTTCCTTCTAATTTCCCTTCCTACCCAAAACAACATGGGGGCCACAGGAGAGCTGTTGGCGGGCCTGATCTGAACCCTGGGCCTTATGTTTGACACCCCTGTTCTATGATGCATGATCAATGGGCATCGTTCAAATGACTCTGTATGCTTGGATAATCCAAACCAGTCAGACCAACGGTGCGTCTTTTGGATAAGCTAGTTTGTGATTGGACCCAAAGGTTGTGGACAGGAAGCAAGGGAGATAGATGTGCAGGTTTCCAGCCTGAGCTGTCGGGAGAAATCCAAATTCGCCAGCAGGTCAGGCAGGGTTCACCCAGCCTAGTGCCATGCTTCAATTCACTGAGCCGTTAAGAACAACACATTCTCTCACTAATGTTTGTGAATACAGACTCCATGATTAGGTGTTTGATTTTATCTATGCCTGTCAACAGCTCTGAATGAAACACATTTATTGATTAAGCGGTTATCCCTATACTTTTGTCCATATAGTGTTAACGTTGTCTATGTACCTGTATTCTACACAAGGACAATAAACTTGAATCTAATCTACTGTAATATTGGCATACTAACCCTATCATACACACATGCTACTTAATTTTAAATGGCAATGAAAACCTTGCACTTTTTTTTTTGTTGCGTTAGTCATCCTCGGATTTACGTACAGTAGGGCTGCCATTTAAAGCAGTGATGAATTGACATTTGTATTGACCTTTGGCCACAGTGACCGCTGGCTTGTAGCCCCAGCTCAGATCTGGCAAGTGTATGTCCACTTCCTGCAGCGCTTGGACATAAGCTGTGTGACTGGCCAGCTCACCTGTCAATCACTGGTGCTGAGGGGCACCCAGGCAATGAGGAAGGTGAAGTGCCACGTGTCCCACCCTCTGGAGTTACAGGTATGCCGCCGTCAGGAGAAACTGCAGTTACGGTTAGCCGTCTGTGCTGGTGGGGGCTATAGCTGTCTGTTAGCCATCTGCTGCATAGGGGGCTAGCCGTCTGCTAGCCATCTGCTGTGTCTAGGGCTAGTTGTCTGCTGCAGAGAGGGCTACCCACCTGTTAGCTGTTTGCTGCAAATTGGCTAGCTGTCTGTTAGCCATTTGCTGCTGTGGGGCTTAGCTGTCTGTTAACTGTTTGTTTTGTTGTTGGGACTAGCCGCCTGTTAGCTGTTAGCTGTGTGCTGCAAAGGGGGCTAGCCATCTGTAAGCCATTTTCAGCCGTCGAGGTTAGATGTCTGTCAACCATTTGCTGCCGTTGGGCTTAGCTGTCTGTTAACTGTTTGGTGCAGTTGGGACTACTGTACTGTAGCTCCCTGCTGTCCTCTGCTAGCGTAGAGGTGTGTGTGTGTGTGTGTGTGTGTGTGTGTGTGTGTGTGTGTGTGTGTGTGTGTGTGTGTGGACCCATGCGAGGTGTTTATGCTGCCCCCACTGCTAGTGTAGAGGTGATGTACAGTATAGGTGTGTGTGTGTGTGTCCAGGTGGACCCATGCGAGGTGTTTATGCTGCCCCCACTGCTAGTGTAGAGGTGATGTAGAGGTGTGTGTGTGTGTGTGTCCAGGTGGACCCGTGTGAGGTGTTTGTGCTGCCCCCGCGGGCCGTGCAGGACCTGCAGCTGAGGGTGCGCTGCCGCCGGACGGGGTCAAAGTTCGTGCAGCTCAGTGTGGTGGACGTGGAGCAGCAGCAGCTGGTGGAGTACTGGCTCATCTGCATCACCGCACACCCCCCCGTCATCTCCAAGGTAGCGCACCACACACTCACACACACACACACACACACACCCGTCATCTCCAAGGTAGCGCACCACACACACACACACACACACATACACCCCCCCGTCATCTCCAAGGTAGCAGCACCACACACACACACACACACACCCCCGTCATCTCCAAGGTAGCAGCACCACACACACACACACACACACACACACACACACACACACACCTGTCATCTCCAAGGTAGCAGCACCACTCTCTCTCACACACACACACACACACACACACACACACACACACACACACACTCACCCTCAGCCCCACTCAGACACATAACTCACACAGAGTTCCTTTGTGTATGCAAGAGAGAGATAGAGTATTCAAGAGAGTGTGTATGTGTGTGTGTGTGTGTGTGTGTGTGTGTGTGTGTGTGTGTGTGTGTGTGGTGTGTTCTGCGTGAAAAGAGAGCTTTAATCATCTCAAGTCCCACTCTTGCCTGTCTGTTACCGGGAGACAGTGGCCATCCTGAGCTGTAGCAGAGAGCCCCAGCAGCAGCAGGAGAGAGAGGAGTGGAGAGGAGAGAAGAATAAGAACACGGAATAGAAGAGAGGAGGAGTGGAGAGAAGAAAAGAATCCAGAGACAGAATAGGAGAGAGGAGTGGAGAGGAGAAAAGAAAAGAATCAGAGGACGGAATAGAAGAGAGGAGGAGAGGAGAAAAGAAAAGAATCCAGAGACAGAATAGGAGAGGAGTGGAGAGGAGAAAATAGCAAAGAGAGATGAAAGGAGAGGGTGGAAGAGTGAAAGCATAGAGAGGGGTGATAAGAAAGGTGTGGAGAGGACAGGATGGGGGAATAAAAGCATGCAGAGGGGATAAGAGAGGTGTGAAGAGGAGAGGACATACAATAGTGTGGAGAGAGGAGAGAGGAGGATGAAGAGATACAATAAGGTGAAGAGAGGAGAGAGGAGGATGAAGAGATACAATAAGGTGAAGAGAAGAGAGAGGAGGATGAAGAGATACAATAATGTGAAGAGAGGAGAGCAGAGGATGAAGAGATACAATAAGGTGAAGAGAGGAGAGAGGAGGATGAAGGGAATACAATAATGTGAAGAGAAGAGAGCAGAGGATGTTGGGAGAACATGGAGACCAGGAAGAGGAGGAGAAGGAGGAGCAGGGAAAAGAAGAAAGATACTGTTTGTGCTCCTTCTCTCCCCCTTTCTCTCTCTTTCTGTCTTTCTTTCTCAATCGCTTTCTTTTTCTCTTTCTCATTCTCTTTCTTTTTCTCTTTTTCTTTATCTCTTCTATCTGTCTTCGTTCTTGATCTCTCGTTTCTTTCTCTCTGTCTCTCTTTCTTTCCCCCCTGTCTGAGTGGTGACCCCGTAGCATTTATCAGCCTCTGTTTTTACTGATACACAATGCGCTGAACACTCAGACAACTACAGCATACTGTATGTGTGTGTGTGTGTGTGTGTGTGTGTGGGGTGGGTCGGGGTGTATGTGTTTATGCGTGTGTATGCACTTCTATAAGTTTGTAAGTGTTTTCTGTGTGCATCTGAAGTCGTGTGGGTGTGTTTGTGAGTGTGCTTTTGTGGTGCTGATTTATAGAAGACAACAGCAGACGCCCGGGAAAAGCTCGCTTGTGAGTCTGTGCACGTCTCACGGCGTCTGTTTGTTTGTTTCTCTCTCTCTCAGGCCTTTGAAATCTGCCTGCCGGTGGGCGGAGGCCGCGGCAGCACCAAGAAGATCACGTTCGCCAACCCGTACCCAAACACGCGCACCTTCCACCTGCTCTCCGACCACGCCGACCTGCTGCAGTTTAAAGAGAACACCTTTCAGGTGAGCGCCCGCAAAGGTCACGACCTCCCCTGCTGTCTGATCCACCCCACACCACAGCAGCCGCCGCCTCCTGCAAGGCTCAAGGCACCAGACCTGAAGTAGTGAAGTGTAGGGTTATAGAAGTCTGAGTGTGTGTGTGTGTGTTATAGATAGGGATGTGTGTTATGGAGGTGTGTGTATGGGTGGGTGTTTTGGTGGGTGGGTATGTTATAGAGGTGTGTTTGTGTGTGTTATGTGAGGCTCGTGGAGCTGGGCAGTGGGTCGCAGCGTAAAATGTGTGTGTGTGTGTGTGTGTGTGTTGTGTCTGAGAAAGAGACAGAGTGTGTGTGTTATAGAGGCTCGGGTAGGTTAGAGTATAAACTGTGGGCGTCTGTGTGTGAGTGTGTGTTGTGGGGCTGAGCAGTAGGTTCAGGTGTAAGGTGTGTGTGTGTGTGTGTGTGGTGGGGCTGAGTAGTAGGTTCAGGTGTAAGGTGTGTGCGCGCGTGTGGTGGGGCTGAGCAGTAGGTTCCGGTGTAAGGTGTGTGTGTGTGTGTGCGCGCGTGTGGTGGGGCTGAGCAGTAGGTTCAGGTGTGTGTGTGTGTGTGTGTGTGTGTGTCTCGTGGGGCTGAGCAGTAGGTTCAGGTGTAAGGTGTGTGTTGGTGTTTGAGAGGACACAGTGCAGGCGTTGGAATGAGAGACTGTTTGCCTCTCACTGGATTGCCTATAATGGCTACCTGAGATCTACGAGTCAATGTGGTGGATTTATTCAGTAATCTCCTGAAAAGCCCAGATGTATCGATTGTGCCAGAGTTATTTTTGTGTGGCTCCCGCTGCTTTATGATGACATGGGGACTGCTGGTGGGGAAAGCAGCCCTATTCACATCTCTGGCAGCCCGGCTCATAAATCCCACAGGAGAAGCCGTATAATTGAACCAAAGGCAGCCGGGGAAGTGGAATTAGCCCCCTTTCCTCTCCACCCCTCTCCTCTCCTCTCCACCTGAGCCAGGGAGGCTGCTGTGTGTGTGGTGTGGGGCTCCGGGCGCCTCTGTATGCACCCTACCACAGCAGCTGGCTTAACCCTCATAGCCGCATCTGGCAGGGGTAATTCTCACCTTAACTGCCCCATCGAGAGGTCAAGTGCACTGCACAACATCAATCGGGGGATCAGGGGGGGGGGGGGAGGGTGGAGATTGGGGCACAGGGGTGGAGATGAGGGTAAGGGGCGATGATTCATGTGGTGTCTGTCGTTGCAGGTTGACGGAGGGCAGTCGTACTCCATAGGGCTGCGTTTCGCTCCGAGCCAAAGCCCCGGCCAAGAAGAGATTCTCATCTACGTCAACAACCAGGAGGAGCTCAACGAGGAGACGTTCTGCGTCAAGGTCATTTACAGATGACCTGAGTAAGGAGACCTGCTGTGTCAAGGTCATCTGCAGATGACCTGTGTAGGGAGACCTGCTGTGTCAAGATGACCTCTGAAGGAGCATTATCATGAGGCACTTTATCAGGGCTCTTTGAAGATGAACCCAGCCAGACATAACAAAGGAACTCAGCTTCATGCACTAGATATTGTTTATGTTTTTTTGTTTTTTTCTAATTATGTCTGAATGCTGCTTTTGTATCTGCTTTTAAGACCCAATAAAGGCTTTAGCCAAACTGAAGAAGAGAGAGCGGTTATGTGTCCCGTGATAATTCTTTGTAAGGATTGTGTTAGTAACCCAGTGGTCCTGTCATTTCAGATGGATAGGTAAGGGCATTGCTGATTGGTGGTAATTTCAGATGGATACTGTAGGTAAGGGCATTGTCGATTGGAGGTCATTTCAGATGGATAGGTAAGGGCATTGCTGATTTGGTGGTAATTTCAGCTGGATAGGTAATGGCATTGCTGATTTGGTGGTAATTTCAGCTGGATAGGTAATGGCATTGCAGATTGGAGGTCCTTTCAGATGGATAGGTAAGGGCATTGCTGATTGGTGGCTCATCACAGCCTTACAGGGAATGACGGCATTCTGATGTCTTCCAGCCAGATCCGAGATCCACACCCGGATCCTTTTAAGCAGGGACCTAGTTTCTCTTAGGCAGGGGTTTGGGACCCAGTTCCTTTTTTCAGGCTTTTAAATCCATGATAGAGTCATTGAGTAGGCTGGGTGAACCCTGCCGGGGAATTTGAATTTCGCCCGGCAGCTCAGGCTGGAAACCAGCAGATCTATCTCCTCTGTTTACTGCCAGAACCTTTGGCTCCAATCAGAAACGGCCATACTCTCCTGGCACGCTATTGGCCGGTGACGTGACGATGACGAAACATAAGCGACGCGAAGCAGCAGTTGTGTACACGCCGGATAGTTGATCTGATTGGTTGAAGGACTATCCAATTGCGTACGGACTCATTTGAACGATGCCCATTGATCATGCCTCTTGTGCAGTAGAGTGCAGCCTCCCCAGACTAATGTTCAATCTTAAAAGATTGAGCTTGGTATGGTGAAAACCAGACTAGTCATTGAGCCTTTTAATAGTGTACTATTAAACCAAGGGACAGAGGTAGATATAATTACAGATCCTCTGCATAACAATGAAAAGAAACATGTTTACGAATAATTTGATTAGCAGAAGCATACAGGGAGAAAAGGGCCCAAAATAGACCCCTGCGGGACTCCATAGGTCGTAGCGGCAGATGGAGAGAAGCATGTCCCAATATTGACGGTGAAAGTTCTGTGCTTTATGTATGAAATAAACTGGCAGACCATACATTATCCCTTTTGATGACACACCCCCTTATTACTCCAAACCTGTCATATGACCCTCATGTTAAACCTGTCATATGGTACGCTCTCATGTTAAACCTGTCATATGGCCCTTATGTTAAACCTGTCATATGGCACGCCCTCATGCCCTCATGTTAAACTTGTCATATGGCCCTTATGTTTAACTTGTCACAGGACACGCCCTGAGGTTAAACCTGTCATACAGCCCTCATGTTAAACCTGTCATGTGGCCTTCATGTTAAACCTGTCATATGGCACGCCCTCATGTTAAACCTGTCATACCTCTCATATAGCCCTCATGTTAAACCTGTCATACAGCCTTCATGTTAAACTTGTCATATGACACGTCCTCATGTTAAACCTGTCATACCTGTCATATGACCCTGATGTTAAACCTGTCATATGGCGCGCCATGGTGATGTGCAGCTTTTGCTCTTGTTCGCAGATTCACACTGCCAGATGCTGAAATGCTGGAGCACTCATACTGCCGCTCCGCAGTCTTCCTTTCCAAATCTGTTTATCCTCCTCAGCTAGACGATTCAAAAGCATTTTGCAATATCTTTTCTGAGAGTTTTGTATCTGTTTGGTTGAGTGTATTTGTGGGTCTGTGTGTGTATGTGTGTGTGTATGTGTATGTGTGTGTTTGTCTTGTGTGTGTGTGTGTGCTGCACGGTGGTAATTGCTTGTATCTTAATGAGGGTTGGTATCCAGCGAAGAACCAGTGGCTTCACATAGACCTCATTACCATCCACAGGCTCTCAAGACTCCCTCCCTCCCCAGCCTGCCTTCTGAGCAGCCTGTCAACAACCCAGCTCTTACGTAACGCCCAGTTACACAAGCCGTCTCATTAGCATGCTGTGAACCAAAGCCGTTTGGTTTTTGGGTGGCAGGGTAAAGGGGTGTGTGGGGGGGGGGGGGGGACAGAAAATGTATAGGGCTATGACTGTGTCATTTTTGCTGTAGTAAAGATTTGCACAAATACTTAAACTGCATACTAGTCACAGCTATTATTTGCATCCCGATACTCTGGACCTTTTTTTTTTATACAGTTCCCCTCAAATCTCCCGAGTGCCTGGGGGATTTCCAGCGCAGAGCCCGTCTTAAGCTCATTCTTAATGCCTCCTTAAGACCTTCCGCTGCCTTCAATTGCCATCTCTGAAGCTTTTTCTTCCCCTTCTGAAATAGAGCAGCAGCAGAAAATCCCAAGCCAGGGCAGAGAAAGCAAGAGTGAACAGAGAAAAGGAGAGTGGGAGGGTAAAAGAGAAATGTGGAGGGAGGGAGAGAGAGAGACGGAGGGAGTGAGAGGATAAGGGAGCGAGAGAGAAAGGGAGTGAGAGGATGAGAGAGAGAGAGAGAGAGGGAGGGAGATGATCAGAGTGAGAGAAAAGCAGCGTCTAAATCTAGTAGATGAGATGAAGGCTGGAAGGACACAGGGTTGGGGTGAGGGTTCACTGATTGACTGAGAGTCAGATGCTCAACTCTCACAGCAACACACACACACACACACACACACACTACCTAACAGCACACACACACACACATACTACCATAAAGCATCACACACACTAGCACTACTACCTGACAGCACACACACACTAACTTACAGCAGAACACATGCAACACACTACCTAACAGCATGCGCACACACATACTACCATACAGCAGCACACACACACTAACATACAGCCGTACACACACACGCACACACAATACAGCAGAACACACACACACACACACACACACACACACACACACACACACACACACTAACGTACCGCAGCACAAACACACACACACACACACACACACACAACACACTACCCAATCAGACAGACATGCACACACTAACCTACAGCAGTACACACTACCTAACAGCACACACACACACACACACACACACACACACACACACTGACAGCAACAGCACATGCACACACACACTCTCTTAATCACTGTCTCATACTTACCGACGTTTCGTCTCTTTACCACACTCCCTTCCTCCTTTCCTTTCTTTCCCCACTCCTCTCTTCTCTCTCACTCTCTCTCCCTCCCTCCCTCTCTTCTCACTCCCTCCCTCCCTCTCTTTTCTCTCACTCTCTATCTTCCTCTCTCCTTCTCGTTCCCCTCTGTTCACTCTATCTTCCTCCACTCCACTCCACTCCTTCCCTCTCTCTCTCTCTTTCCTCCCTCCCTCCCTCTCTCTTCTCTTTATCTATCTTCTCTCTCTTCCCTCTCTCCCTCGTGTTCTCTCTGTCTCTCACTCATTCACTGTTCTCACTCATTGTTGCATAGAGCCATTGGTTCTCCTCCCTCTCCCTGTTCTCTGCCTGTGCTGTGTGGATGAAGCAGAACACGGATCCTCCTGTTTGGCATCTCTGCCAACGTTCCCCTTCCTGTCTCTGATGTTGTGGTAGCTGGTCCTGTCCTCATTCTGTTGTGTTTCTTTCCTCTCTTCTGCAGGGAGAGGAGAAGCTGGAAGTTCATCTCATTCACTTACTAAGATAAACATATGGCAGTGTGTGTGTGCCTGTGTGTGTTTGTCTGTGTGTGTGTGTGTGTGTGTGTGTGTGTGTGTGTACATGTATGTCTGTGTATGTGCTGTGTGCTTTGTGTGTGTGTGTGTGTGTGTGTGTGTGTGTGTGTGTGTGTGTGTGTGTGTGTGTGTGTGTGTACATGTATGTCTGTGTATGTACTGTGTGCTTTGTGTGTGTGTGTGTGTGTGTGTGCATGTGTGCTTTGTGCCCATTTGGAAAGAAATTTGCATCAGATCTAAGCACAGTCACTGCTGCTTGGGCAGACGATGGCAATCCTACACAGAACAGAGAACTACACACACACACACACACACACACTCATGCTGCTTGTGTTTTTGGTCATGTACTCCAACCCGCAATTCTAATCAAATAAATTTGAAGTCAAATTCAGTGAACTGCTCCTCACAGTGACCGATGTGTCCACTCACAGCTGAAATGGCTACCGATGTGTCCACTCACAGCTGAAATGGCTGTGTGCTCACGGACCCCTTTGGCAGTGCTACCTGAAGGTGACCACTTTCATCTCTCTGAGCCTTCTAAGAGACTCTCTGGGCTTATGTCTAACTGTCAGCTCACTCATTTCACCCTCAGAGCATTTAAAGAGATTCATCTCGCTTACAGGCTTAGAGGAGGCCTTGAGTCTTGAGTGTGTGACTGTGTGTGTGTGTGTGTGAGAGAGAGAGAGAGAGAGAGAGAGAGAGAGAGAGAGAGAGAGAGAGAGAGAGAGAGCAGCCTTAACAGCAGCCAGTGATGTGGGGTGGCTCCCCCTACAGACACGGAGAGGAATGGCAAGCGAGTTCACGGGAGACTAGGCGGTCAAGAGGGGTACGTGGGGGCATGAGGTTAAAGATGCCCCCAGAGTGTAGTACTAGAGTACTAGCTGCCTAGCTACTCTAACTATTGGCTGAAGCAACTCAAGCTAGGTAGCACTGATTTTTCTTGTTTTATTTCGTACCGACCCTACACCTGACCTGGACAAACCTGTAAGATCTATGCGAAAAATCGCCCAAATTCTCCTTTAAAGGGATAGTTCGGATTTTAAGACACGAAGTTGTATGGGTTCCCTGTCAGCAACGTAGTGCATCAGCACTGACTTACCCCCGACAGCGTCCTGTGAGCCGAGATCCAGCCGGTTTTAGATCGTTTTTGATGCTGAAGAAAGTAGTCCGGCAAGTTTCTGGGGTCACGAAAGTAAAGTGTTTTTCTTCTCAAAACCATATGCCTTCAACAGAGTGATATATTTGCACCACAAAAACGTTGTCCAGGAAAAATTCAAACCTCGTTATCACTTACTTATTTTTCGCGATTAGCTATCACTGCGCGCTACTGACAGCTGGACAACGTTTTTGTGGTGCAAATATATCACTCTGTTGAACGCATATGGTTTTGAGAAGAAAAACACTTTACTTTCGTGACCCAGAAACTTGCTGAAGAAAATAGTCCGGCATCAAAAACGATCAAAAACCGGCTGGATCTCGGCTCACAGGACGCTGTCGGGGGTAAGTCAGTGCTGATGCACTACGTTGCTGACAGGGAACCCATACAACTTCGTGTCTTAAAATCCGAACTATCCCTTTAAGACCTATACTAGAGTTGAAAACCCTTTCTGCAGGGCCCTGCGCTTAATACCAACACCTTTCTAACTACTCAAGTCTTGACAAATATGGAAGCATATTAAACAACAGCTTAAATCAGCCAAGAGACATGTTTAATCAGCTGTGAGACATGCTTCAAATGGGGAACAGTGCCAGCGCTCCCCTTGTTGGTGTGTCAGACTTTAGACTGGCAGACTTTAAAGAATAAACAGTAAACTAATCCAGATACTACTGATGTTCACTACAGAGATTACAGCTACCGTAATAATCACACATGCTGACACAAGCTAGACTACACGCACTGTACAGTAGCTGCTTATTCAGAAGAACTGGGCTTACTACCACAGCTACCCCTCCTGTGTTTGCCCAGGGCATTTCTGCTGCAGTCTAGCCAGGCACGCATCTTTGTACTTTTTTTTTCTAAGACACTGTAGTAGCACTGTTTTGGCACAAATCAGAGAAGTGTGGCTCTCTCTATGGCACTTTGTAGTTCTAGAACAGAAGACTGCCAAATGGTAGTGTCCACAAGGGGGCAGCATATGGCCAACATGGGAAATGACTAGGGTTAGAGAGAGAAGGGGAAATGACTAGGGTTGGAGGGGATGAGAGTTGGAGAGAGAGGGGGAGATCACGAGGGTTGGAGAGAGAGGGGGAGATCACGAGGGTTGCAGAGAGAAGGGAAATGATGAGGTTTGGAGAGAGAGGGGTGATGACTAGGGTATTGGAGAGAGGGGGAAGATGACGAGGTTTGGAGAGAGAGGGGGGGAGATCTCGAGGGTTGGAGAGAGAAGGGAAATGATGAGGTTTGGAGAGAGAGGGGGAGATGACTAGGATTGGGAGTGTGATGAAGGTTGGGGGGGAGGTGACATGAGTAAGAGAGAGAGAGGGGTGACGAAGGTTAGAGAGAGAGAGTGGGGGGTAGATGACAAAGGTTAGAGAGAGAGGGGAGATGACTATTAGTGGGGGGGGGGTGACATGAGTAAGAGAGAGGAGGGTGAAGGTTGGGGGGGGGTGACGAGGATTGGGGCGGGGTGACGAGGATTGTAGGGAGATGACGAGGGTTAGAGAGAGGGGGGGCGTAGATGAAGGGTTGGGGGGGTTGATTACGAGGGTTAGAGAGAGGGGAAGGTTGAGGGGAGATGACTATGGTGAGGGGGGGTGACAAGAGTTAGAGAGAGGGGGGAGATGATCAGGGTTTGGGGGGGGGGTGATGAGGGTTAGAGAAAAGAGGGGAGAAGAGAGAGCTTGAAATGTTGGCTACTGCGGGCTGTGTGTCAGTAAATACTCCAGAGGATTCTGGGTATCCCCTCTGCTAAAGTTTCATGTGAGTATGATGCAATCCGCTGGAACTTGAACAAGTACACCAAGATGATGAGAACTTACTGTAGAATATGACGCATTTTAAATGCACTTATGAAGAAAAAAAATGTCTCTAGTTTCTCTAGTTACTGACTCATATTTGCAATGAGAAATGTTAGTTTCACCGTTTCCAACAGCTTACCCCATCATTCAAACGCAGCCAGGGTTGGGTTGAACTCTTCAGCTCCAGTCTGCTCAGCGTCTAGCAGAGTGCATGCACATCACCAGTCTCTGTGCCTATAGTCACTAACTTTCTTTTTAAGTCATCTTTTCCCAGTGTCTGTTTGTTTATGTGTTTGTTCGTAGTCATAATAACATCTGTGTGTAACAGCTTATTTCAGAACTGTAAAGTCCAGTGCCTCTCCTCTCCGCACAATGAGCCGAGTGGCTCCCGACTGGGAGGGCTCCTGGCGAGACTCCGCCATAAACGCGCTCGCTAGCGTGGCATAAACCTGCTCTTAGGCTGCAACCAGCAGGGCACTCCAATCCACCTCAGTTTAGTGCTGATTTCTGCTCAGTGTTGCTATTTCTCATGTGGCGAACTTGAACTGCACAGCACGAGCGTGTACTATAATTTCCCTCCATAAGCATTTGAGACCCTGCTTTTAACCCGTAGTCCAGCTGGCATGGAGGCTCCCCGTGCCACTTCTTGTGTTGCCCGTGCGGGGGTGGCGGGTCCACGCACGCCGCCCGACTCTTTCATCCTCTCGAGCTCTCCGCAGCGCTGACTTCAGACACGCTTTCATCTCCGCCGCTGACTGCTGAACGCGTCTGATCTTGGTCGGCCATTAAATAATGTTCCTGTTTTCATGTAGAACCTCTAATCACCTAACTGCTCCCCAATCACTGCTGCCCTCCACACACTAACTCAACACACTCCTGTCTCCTCCACACACTAACTCAACACACTCCTGTCTCCTCCACACACTAACTCAACACACTCCTGTCTCCTCCACACACTAACTCCACACACTCCTGCCCTCTACACACTAACTCCACACACTCCTGCCCTCTACACACTAACTCCACACACTCCTGTCTCCTCCACACACTAACTCCACACACTCCTGTCCAATAGCTCCTCCAACGCTATTCCCACACTAATACCTGAGACAGACACCAGGAATTTATTTTTATTATTTAGTTTAGATCAGATCTGGAGCTTATCGCACCTCTAAACCACACCTCACCTGACTTCAACTGCCTCTGCAGGTTTACAATGGCTTAATGTTTTGTGTGTGTGTGTGTGTGTGTGTGTGTGTGTGTGTGTGTGTGTGTGAGAGAGAGAGAGAGAACCGAGAGAGAAAGAGAGCCAAACCTGACACAGACAGCCAAGGGACTTTTGGTGACATGCAAGCACAAATCAATCTGGTCTGTTTAGCTTCTAACAGGCTTTCGAATACACAAGGAAAAGGACTTTCATGTTCCGCAAGAGTGGAGCAGAAAACACAGATGAGCTCGTCGTCGTAAGGCCCCGTAATGTGCGGCGGGCGCTTTGTGCTTCCTACTGTGCCCTGATTGGAACGCCATCGCTCCTTTCACCAGAGAGCAAATGGCCCGCGCAGAACAATCCCCACACGAGATGGGACTCGGCACCTCCAGACAATCTCAGCTATTCACTCATTATGCGCCGCTATTAAAGATTCAAATGCTTCATTTGCGAGGACTCAAATAACTTCACATTTATCCACTAAATGAATTGTGGATTCTGTCCCCCCCCCCTCCCTCCAGTGTGGCCGTGTGGTTGGACTGATGTAATCTACGAACAGCAGGGAAATGGCTGCTGCTCTCGCTCTGTAACGTGCCACTCGCTCACTAACGTGCAACTCCCTCTCTTACTCTCTGCTGCTGTCGCTCACTAACGTGCCACTATCTATAACCCGCTGCTGGAACTCTCTAGCGTGCCTCTCACTCTCGAACGTGCCACTTGCTCTAACCCACTGCTCTCACTCTCGAACGTGCCACTTGCTCTAACCCACTGCTCTCACTCCCGAACGTGCCACGTGCTCTAACCCGCTGCTCTCGCTCTCGAACGTGCCTCTTGCTCTAACCCACTGCCCTTGCTCTCGAACGTGCCACGTGCTCTAACCCGCTGCTGCTCTCTAACGTGCCTCTCACTTGCTCTAACCCACTGCTCTCGCTCTTGAACGAGCCACTTGCTCTAACCCACTGCTCTGGCTCTTGAACGTGCCACTTGCTCTAACCCACTGCTCTGGCTCTTGAACGTGCCACTTGCTCTAACCCACTGCTCTGGCTCTTGCTCTCGAACGTGCCACTTGCTCTAACCCGCTGCCGCTGCTGCTGCTGCTCTCTAACGTGGTACTTGCTGTAACCCACTGCTCTGGCTCTCGCTCTCGAACGTGCCACTTGCTCTAACTCACTGCTCTCACTCTCACTTTCGAACATGCCACTTGCTCTAATCCGCCACTCTCTAACGTGCCACTTGCTCTAACCCACTGCTCTCACTCTCGCTCTCGAACGTGCCACTTGCTCTAATCGGCCGCTCTCGAACGTGCCACTTGCTCTAACTCACTGCTCTCACTCTCACTTTCGAACATGCCACTTGCTCTAATCCGCCGCTCTCTAACGTGCCACTTGCTCTAACCCACTGCTCTCACTCTCGCTCTCTCGAACGTGCCACTTGCTCTAACCCGCCGCTCTCGAACGTGCCACTTGCTCTAACCCACCGGTCTCACTCTCGCTCTCTCGAACGTGCCACTTGCTCTAACCCACCGGTCTCACTCTCGCTCTCTCGAACGTGCCACTTGCTCTAACCCACTGCTCTCACTCTCGAACGTGCCACTTGCTCTAACCCACTGCTCTCACTCTCGAACGTGCCACTATCTCTAACCTGCTGCTGCTGCTCTCTAATATGCCACTCGCTCTAACCCGCCGCTCTGTGTCACTTGCTCTAACCCACTGCTCTCCCTCTCTAACGTGCCACTCACTCTGTCATGTGCCACTGGCTCTAACCCGCCGCTGTCGCCCTCTAACGTGCTGTCTGAAGGAGGAGGTTTGGGGGGATCACTGACTAGACCTAGAGCTCCCTCTGTGGGGCATTGCTGCAGGCTCCAACCCCCACTCCACCCTACCCACCCTACCCACCCTACCCATAAGCTGCACTGGCTTCACTGTGCCACTGTGCTGTACTGTGGTGGTCTGTCCATGGGCCATACCAGGACAAACCCTGCTGGGCCACCACATCAGTGGGCCACTGGACCATAAAGAATCCCATAAAGTTTTTAGCAGCCCTGAATGTGGACTCACCAGCCGGTCGTCCGTGGTCTGCATGAGCTTGCTGCATAGGTACAGTAGCTCTAGTGGACTACATTTAGAAGTTTACATTCCTTTAAGAGAATATACAGCCAGTATGACTTTAACACTTCCAGGTCTGAGGCCTTTCAGACACTCTGAGGCAGTTGGCTACCACTTTGGATTTTTACGTTTTTTTTTTCTAACTGAAAAATCCTGCATTAGCCAGGTACACATCACACACACACACCATGAGATGAGCCCCGTTTCCCTTCTGTCTACAGCTCGCCGGCCCCAAGCAGATGGGTTGGCTCCCTATCTGAGCTGGGAGCTGCTCCAGGTCCCTAATCTGAGCTTTTAAACTGTTCAACTTTGCAGTTTCTTGCTGTTAAAAGGCAATTTTCCCTCTTCCATTGTAGCCTTGTGCTTGCTTTAGGGAGTTCAGGCCTAAGGTATTGTGAAGTGTTTTCAGACACAAGCCTATGGACCAATATCTATAACCCAATTCATTTGAATTGGTAGCCGTGAGAGGACTGCAGTGTGGGGACTGATGCTTATATCCATGTTATGGTGGTAGTGGCAGTGGGATTTTATGCGATTTCATGCCCATACATTATTCTGTGAGCAATCATCTCCTCGCAATCGCTAGCTTCCCGTTCCACGAGTACACTATAACATTAATAAAAACGGTCTCTGTAGGCAGCGCAGGCTCCGCAAAATGGAGACAAAGTGGGGACAGCCTGTGCCCCAAACAAAAACAAAACCCTGCATGGGATTTCTCTGGGAATACTGAAGGGAGGGGTGAGCTACTGTACCTCTCTGGGAATATTAAAGGGAGGGCTGAGCTACCTCTCTGGTGTGTTTTGTTTAGTACTTGGTTAAAATATAATATAAGTTTTAAGGTTAGGGCTATGGCAATGCCATTTCCTGGGAAAGTGCAATGTGCCTGTGACAGTGTACTGTTTGGAAGGTGTTGCATTAGGGCTCTGTGAGATATGGTGTTTGGTATGTGTTGCATTAGAGCTCTGTGAGATATGGTGTTTGGTATGTGTTGCATTAGGGCCCTGTGAGGTATGGTGTTTGGTATGTGTTGCATTAGGTCTTGTGTTCGAGCTGCTTGAGGTGTGGTGTTTGGTAAGTGTTAGAGCTGTGTGGTGTTAGGTTTGACAGGTGTTGTGTTGGCTGTGCGAGGTGTGGTGTTTGCTAAGTGTTAGAGCTGTGTGGTCTTAGGTTAGATACTGTAGGTGTTGTGTTGGCTGTGTGAGGTGTTCTGTGTAAGTGGCGGATGATGTTGAGATCAGCATTATATACTGTAGTGCCTACCGTACGCTACATGGAACCTTTGCTGTCTGGTTAACGCTGTCACATGATTGCTGTGCCCATTAACCTGCAGGCCACCAGGGGCTCCCAGACCACTCAGAGACACGGCCGGGATTATAAATTAATGCCACAAATGGATGTGTCTGTCTGCACTGAACTTCAACATGATTTCACTCATGGCGAGTGTGTGAGAGAGCGAAAGGTTAATTTTAGTCTTTCTGGCTGACTGCCCATCGTTTTGTCATGTACCATAAGCTGATGGGGTATTCCTATGGGACGTTCCTGCTCCATCTCTTCTGCTCTCGTCCTTTATGGTTCCCGTCCTCTCTGCCTTCCCTGCTCCTCTCGGCGGATGACAAACTCTCCCCCTGTTCACCCCGGAGGTGTTGGGGTTAACCCTGCTCACCTAACTCAATCCCTGTGCAGGGCAGAGAGAGTGTTCTTGGCTTTTCAGCCTCCTTCTGTTTCACCCCTCTCTCCTGCCAGAAGTCATCATCACTGAGGAGCTACTTTCATATCTCATCTCTCTGTCTCGGTCTCTCTCTTTCTCTCTCCCTCTCTCTTTCTTTCTCTCTCTCTCTCTTGCTCTCTCTCTTTCTCTCTCTCTTTCTCTTGTTCACTTTAAAAAAAGAAAGTTATTGGGGTGCTATATAGAACAATGCAGGCTTTAAAGAACCCTCAGGGGTTCCTTTGATAATTCCTTCAAAATTGTTTAAAGAACCATTTAGGGGTGCCATATATGAAGCATGCAATAGAACCATTTTGGGTTCTATATAGCACATTTTGTTTCTAAGAGTGTTGTATTTCCTTCCGTCTCCTCTCCTTTCATCTGTCTTTGGGCGTGTCATATCCTCTTCCTCTCGGTCTCCTCTATCTGAGCGTTTAGAGGAGGTCAGCGCTGTCCTGTCGTCATGACCTGGGCGTGTCATATCCTCTTCCTGTCGTCATGTGCTGGGCGTGTCATATCCTCTTCCTGTCATCATGTGCTGGGCGTGTCATATCCTCTTCCCTCTCGGTCTCCTCTATCTGAGCGTTTAGAGGAGGTCAGCGCTGTCCTGTCCTGTCGTCATGAGCTGGGCGTGTCATATCCTCTTCCCTCTCGGTCTCCTCTATCTGAGCGTTTAGAGGAGGTCAGCGCTGTCCTGTCCTGTCATCATGAGCTGGGCTGTAATAAATGACCCCTGGAGTGCAGCAGGGCCTGTGCTGATATAACTGAGTGCTAATAACACACCCTGACTCTGCTCGTCTCTGCTCTCTAACACACACGTGTGCTAATAACACACCCTGACTCGCACGTCTCTGTTCTCTAACACACACGTGTGCTATAACACACCCTGACTCTGCTCGTCTCTGCTCTCTAACACACACGTGTGCTATAACACACCCTGACTCGCACGTCTCTGCTCTCTAACACACACGTGTGCTATAACACACCCTGACTCGCACGTCTCTGCTCTCTAACACACACGTGTGCTAATAACACACCCTGACTCTGCTCGTCTCTGCTCTCTAACACACACGTGTGCTAATAACACACCCTGACTCGCACGTCTCTGCTCTCTAACACACACGTGTGCTATAACACACCCTGACTCTGCTCGTCTCTGCTCTCTAACACACACGTGTGCTATAACACACCCTGACTCTGCTCGTCTCTGCTCTCTAACACACACGTGTGCTATAACACACCCTGACTCGCACGTCTCTGCTCTCTAACACACACGTGTGCTAATAACACACCCTGACTCGCACGTCTCTGCTCTCTAACACACACGTGTGCGTTACAGTGCTGTGTGTCTCTGGCCAGCTGAGGACGGCAGCACCATGGGGGTGACCAGTGTTCCTCTCGAGTCCGTCCGTCTCTCTGTCTCTCTGAGGGCCATGGGGGTGACCAGTGTTCCTCTCAAGTCCGTCCGTCTCTCTGTCTCTCTCAGGGCCATGGGGGTGACCAGTGTTCCTCTCCAGTCCGTCCGTCTCTCTGTCTCTCTCAGCGCCAGATGTTCTAACGCTTTTGTTGTTCAGTTGTTAACTATTGTACTATTGTACGTTACAGAAGGGGCGGAGAAAGGCACCGTTTACCTGATAGACTTTATGGTCGTATTCATCAAACCTGAAATCCAGGTTGGATAAATCCGGCGTTAACATACTGTAAGTGGCATAGCGTGCAGGTTTCTGCGGGTTGGCCATGGCACTGATAACGCTACGTTTGCAAATGTACGTACATCTGTCTCTCAGTCTTTCTCTCACACACTCACACAGACACACACACACACACACACACACACACGGTGCTGATAACGCTACGTTCAGAAATGTACATCTGTCCCTCAGTCTCTCTCTCTCTCTTCCTCACACACACACACACACACACACACACATACACACACACTGTTGTGTGGTCTTTTGGCAGCTGCTGGACAGGGCTTTTTACATAAGTCCTCTCCAGTGCATAGCGCTGCACTGTGGCAGTCAGGGCGTAATGTGCAATAAAAGGCTGCAGCAGAGCAGATTGCTAAACCTTAGGGGACACTTGCACACACTCCACTGGTGACGGCCCGCTAATGGAACGTGACGCTCGGCTCATGCCATGCCTCTCACACTGTTCTACATGAAAATAATTCCAGAACAATTGGATTTAGCAGCACCCCCCTACACACACATACACACACACACACACACGCACACACACACGCACTCCCGCTACCTCCTTCTCCCTCTGAGGAACGGAACACGAGTCTTCACTTTCGGCCGTTTTACACAGAAATAGCATTTCCTCCCCAGAGCCGGGGCAGCGGAGATGTCACGCAGACGGCGTTGAAGTACAGCACGGGGCGGGGATGGGGGGTGGGGGTGGGGGGGGGTAGAACTCCAAATATCTGCTCTTGTCACACGCATGAAGAGTCCTGCTTTAGAATGCCATCGTTTGTTGGCTCATAATGGATCCTGACGAGCCTGTAAGGCCATATGCGCCCGGGGGAACAGGAAGTGGATTTGGTCTGCTGCCCAGCGACAGCCTCACCTCGCCGTGTCAGGACGCCCATCTGTACGGCGTGATCAGCTGACATGAAGGGAAGAGGGGGTGACACTTCATCACCACCACCACCCCCCTCTCCACCCCAACCCCCCCCCCACCCCCCCAAACGCCATCATCACACACCTGTGCCTCCTGTCTGTGGAGGGCAGTAGCAGGAGCTCTTTCTGCACCTCCTTTCTGTGAGGAGGGAGGACTGTGGCAGGAGCTCTCTCTGCACCTTCTTTCTGTGAAGAGGTAGCGCTGTTGCAGGAGGTCTCTCTGCACCTCCTTTCTGTGGGGAGGGAGCGCTGTTGCAGGAGGTCTCTCTGCACCTCCTCTTTGTGGGGTGCACTGTTGTAGGAGCTCTCTCTGCACCTCCTTTCTGTGGGGAGGGAGCGCTGTTTCGGGAGGTCTCTCTGCGCCTCCTCTTTGTGGGGAGGGCTATTGCAGGAGGTCTCTCTGCTCCTCCTGTCTGTGGGGAGGGCTGTGGTATGAGGCCTCTCTGCGCCTCCTTTCTGTGTCCTCTTATAGAGTGATTGATTCACAATGTTTTACTGCTAGCAGCTAAATGATATATACAGTGTCAATGGAGATCTCAAACACATCTACACAATACGTGTCCTCCTAAAGAACACGATGTAGTACAAGTTCTGTACCATCTGGTGAGGTTACGATACCATGTGCATGCAGGCACACAACACCATGTGAATGTGCGCGTTAACACACACACACACACACACACACACACACACACACACATGCACGAACACAGATAATACTGTGGAGGGAGGACAGCTTACAGGGCTGATTGTGAAATCTCACAAAGACCTTTTGCCTGCTCCGTCAGTTGAGGGAAAAAAAACATGAAAGGATTCTTTTCTGCCAAACAAGCATTAACTCACACAATGACCCATGTTGCGCGAGCATCCACTCAGATGGCAATCTCTCCTCTGCTCTCTCTCTGTGTGTGTGTGTGTGTGTGTGTGTGTGTGTGTGTGTGTGCCGGCTGTGGAGGCTCTCAATGAGCCGGAAGAAAGCCACGCTGAGATGGACGGATACAGAGATGTTCTGAGTGCACTAGGGAGTCTACAGAAACTGGCCTACCTGTCTGAGGGTTCTAAGAAGTCTACCGTTGCTGTGGCCTACCTGTCTGAGGGTTCTAAGAAGTCTACGGTTGCTCTGGCCTACCTGTCTGAGGGTTCTAAGAAGTCTACCGTTGCTGTGGCCTACCTGTCTGAGGGTTCTAAGAAGTCTACGGTTGCTGTGGCCTACCTGTCTGAGGGTTCTAAGAAGTCTACGGTTGCTGTGGCCTACCTGTCTGAGGGTTCTAAGAAGTGTACCGTTGCTGTGGCCTACCTGTCTGGATGCTCTAAGACATAGACTGTATAGAACAATATATTCTATAGTTCAATGTATAGTCTATGCTCCAAGAAGTCCACAGCTGCTACACTGCCAATCCTCATATCTAACCAGGTGTTATCTTATCTTAAGATACATTTGCTTACCCCATAGACAAATTGTTTTAAGTCAAATCATTTCATGAGTAAGTTCAAACAAAGAAAGTATCTTTAAACCAAAACAACACCAACTAGATTTTGTAAATATAAGATTATAGCACTTGGTTAGATATCAGTTTTTGCAGTATATGGCCTTCCTATCTGAATGGTCTAGACGTCTACAGTTGCTGTGGCCTTCCTAGGCTCTAAAAGGTCTGGAAAGCAGCTGTGGCCTATCTGTCTTGAGTGCACTAGGAAGTGTATTTTCCATTTAAAAAGAGAGTTTGTTCAAAAAAGATGTCAGAGCATCTAAAAGTGAGTGTGACATGGTTGATTTAATACGCTTTCTAGGAGTGGAGGCTCAGAATGTTAGCTCAAGGTTTAGGATTTTATGTCTTGTGCATGCCAAGATATTAATTTCGCTTCACCTCAGTGAACAACAGTCACAACTCAGTCACAGTTCACTCATAATAATATTTCCTGTCTCTCATAAT
>NC_085000.1:14850227-14852727 GCF_963854185.1 Sardina pilchardus | reverse complement strand
ACTGGATAACAAAAGAAGATATTCATAATCACCTCTGTAAATGTTTTTTTATTTGATATATTAACACTACAAAAAAACAATTTTCAACCTGGCTTTTTCCAATGGTCAGATTCTTCGCATCAAAACATGTATGCAAATTAGCACATATTTAATTAGACATGACCTAATTAGCATACTTAAACATTAATACAGAAAACTTGCAATACGTTTTTTTCTCCTATTTATGTGAGTATTCAACTGGTAAAGTTTCATGAAGATATCTCTAAGTTAAAAATTTTACCCTATTCACCTATGTTGAGATCATTTTAGGATGTTTACCTTTTTTGCCTTTCTAAAAGCTGTTTTGTAATAAAATGTTAATAAAAAGTGATACATCATATGTCCAACATGAAATAATAATTTCTTTGACAAATATATAATAAAAATCATCATCTTTAACCAAAATGAAAGACATTATTTGAGTTTATAGCAAAAAACGCATGCATTCTAATTGGGGTCATTTTTGACCCCACTCATGGAAGAGTGTAGGTATTGGTAGCCTATGCATCTAAGGGTTACACTCCAGGTTACGCTCCGGAGTACGGTCCAGGTTACGCTCCAGAGTAAAGTTCAGGTTACGCTCCAGAGCATGGTCCAGAGTACCGCCCAGATAACGGTCCAGGTTACGCTCCCCAGTACGCTCCAGGTTATGCTCCAGGTTACGCTCCAGAGTAAAATTCAGGTTACGCACCAGAGTGCGACTCAGGTTACATTTGAAAGTATCTTCACGGCTGTTGCTAGATTGCATCAGTTGAAGGAGCTATGGGTCTGTGACAGGTTATTTCCCTGCCAGTCCCGTGCTCCGAATCCTAACCAACATTCTGAGTGTCACTCTAGAGTAGACGATAGTTCAACGCATTGTTTCATGCCTGTTGACAACAACTGGAGCTGTCCATGGCAGTGTTTCTCAAGCTGTTTTTGTTTTGAGGCACAATGGGAAACTCTCATGACACAACACTATGATACCAAACATACAAAGTCACAACGGTTCAAGCACCAACTGACAGAAACATAAATCAGTGCCTATGGATGTGTGTGTGTGTGTGTGTGTGTCTGTGTGTATTCATGTGAGTGTGATTGTGAAGATGTCCATGTGTGAGCATGTCTCTATGTGTGAGTATGTCTCTGTGTGTGTACTGTATGTGTGTGAGCATGACATGTCTGCGTGTGTGTGTGTGTGTGTATGTGCTGTAGCAGACTAGAGGTTAGCTGTGTTCCATGTGAAAGCTGTGCTCCTCCTCTCCTCTCCTCCTCTCTTCTCTGTTCTGTTCTTTCTGCCTGACCTGTTTCTGGGGGAGTCATATGCCCTGTAAAGCGCGTTGGCTCCTGCTTAATTTAACAATCTCACGCTGCTCAGCTCATTTCAACAAGCATGGCTGCAGAGAACCGCACCACACACACGCTCACACACACACACACACACACACACACACACACACACACACACACACACACACACACACACACACACACACACACACACTGCTGCTGCCCGCGCCGCCTGCTCTCTGGAGACAAGACACGTCCAAACACAGCCAAGATAGAGTCACACACCTCTCCCTGTTCTGTGTGTGTGTGTTTGTGTGTTTGTGTGTGAGTGTATATGAAGTGGACAGGCTCCATTTCTCTTCTATTCAATGCAAGTCTTGAGGTCTGTGTGTAACTTGTTGAGTACTAGGTGGATAGGATACGGTCAGTTGCTTCAGTACAATAAGCTCCTGGACCCTGGCGCAGACTCTGCATCCACAGGGAGACCGTGTCCGAGCGCATCTCGGCTGAGTCCTGAGTCTGAGTGGACAGGTCTGGGATTGGGACATCAGTCACGGACATTACGTTCGAAGAACTGCTAATGTGAAAGCTGCCAGTGCCTGGTCAGAGAGATCACTCAGTCAGGACTCTCCAAAGAGACCAGCTGCTTACCGAGGTTACCGAGCTTTTTTTTCTCCTATATGTATCTCCAATTCTAGGGAGTTTTCCTCACCACTGTTACCCATGGGCTTTCTCTGAATGTTTAACTCTCTGTAAAGCACCATGAGGCATGTGTAATGTTTTGGAGCTCTATAAGTGAAATTAAATTGAAATTGAAATTGAAATGACCATAAGGTGACCAGATGTCCGAGACCAAAACCGGGGATATAATCCCAAAATGTGGATCTGATTGAAATACAATCTTCTAAAAACAGGGCCATAAGTAGTTTCTCTGTATTTCCCCAGGAACAGGCAACCAAAAACGGGAAAACTGGGGACGTCTGGTCACCCTAATTTACCAGAGCCTGCTGTCCACTGAGCTGCAATCCGTGTCATTGACCAGCATTGCTATGGATAGAGGCGGACAAAGTACACAATGTACTTAGTTACTGCCCACCTCTGGTCACTGTGGATAGGGGCAGGCATGAATTCAGCCATCACAAACTAGAACACAAACTGGTCCATTTTCATTTGTAATAACTGAATTTTGAGC
>NC_085000.1:14822727-14847727 GCF_963854185.1 Sardina pilchardus | reverse complement strand
TACTATATTAAAATGGGACTTCTTACCAGGGAGGAAGAGAGAGGAGCACAGTCTTTTTTTGAAAAAAAATAAAAATAAATATATATTGATCACAAAACAACAAGTATACAGCTATTTGTATACAACACAAACAGATCAAAAACGCCAGGGGAATGGGGATGTAAAATAATAAACAGTAAAGAAAATAATAAACAATGAAGAAAACAACTCAATCTACATAAAGCATTTGAAAAATATAATGTGTGTGTTCTAACAGCCTCCTTGTTGAGAGGAGCACAGTCTTACTCGAAGATCCCACATTGCAACACATTCATGCACTTCACCATTCAGCATTTCATCAGGATCAGTGTCATTTTGTATTGGAATCAGTCATTAGTGTCAGAATAAGACTTTTGTTGTGTATGAGTGATGTAGTCTTGAGTGTGTGTGTGTGTGTGTGTGTGTGTGTGTGTGTGTGTGTGTGTGTGTGTGTGTGTGTGTGTGTGTGAGTGTGTTGTGTATGAGTGATGTAGTCTTGAGCATGATTGTTATGGATCACCTACCGTTATCTTGGCTCGTGAGCGTCTCTCTGTGTGTATTGGGGATGTGTGTGTGTGTGTGTGTGTGTGTGTGTGTGTGTGTGTGTATGTGTGTGTGTGTGTGTTTGCACGTGTGAATGAGTGGGGGAAAATAGCTGGTGTGTGTGAATGGTATCCTGGCATGCAGCCCTGCTCGGAGCGGAGCGGAGTGAAAGACGTATTCAGCGCTCCACATCACTGCTGTCACTCTCACGTGTCTGTGTTTGTGTGTGTGTGTGTGTGTGTGTGTTTGTGTGTGCTGCTTGCTGACGCGGGAAATAATTCCCCCATGAGTCTGGAAGTGTAATTAGTCTAAATTAATTTCTGCTAATAAAATAATAATGAAGCTGCCTTTGTGGGAAAATATCCCCCCACCCCTCGACACCCCCCATCCCCTCAGTGTTGTTTCTAGTCTCACGCTGCTGGCCTGGAAACCAGCCCGTTTCCCCTGCCTACATCATTTGAGTTGGAGAAACTCGGTCTGGCCTTGCTCCATTGAGAAGCCTCTATGCCCGAACTATGCCATTCACAATGTTCAGATTTGGCTATTGTGTCTGTTGTGCAAGATTTTGACAGTGCAATGAAATTAACAGAAAGCGGAGGATTACTGGCTTTTGTCTGCCAGAAGCATGTTTTTGGCTGTTCTCCCTCCAGGAGTCACATATTGTGTTGTTCCGTTTGGTTAGGTCCATCCAGATGTGTGCACACTTCATAATCAAATCCAAATGAACCGACACCAGACTCAAATTCGGTACAAAATCAGGCTTCATGTTACTGCAGTGATCTCTGTGCTGTTTCTACTCTACTGCTGTGCCTGCAGTGATCTCTGCACACACACACACACACACACACACACACACACACACACACACACACACACACAGATACATAAGTATATACAGATACTCGATGTGACAACACCGTGTCAGAGATGTATTTGTGTGTGTGTGGGTACGTGTGTGTGTGTGTGTGTGTCTGTGTGCGTGCACATGTGTTTGTGTGTGTGTGTGTGTGTGTGTGTGTTTGTGTCTGTCTGTGTTGTCTGTGCGTGTCCGTCTGTGTATACTGAATCATTAGATAAAGTCCATCAGACCCTTTTGCCTAGCTAACACAGACATCACACAAGCACAAAAAAAGGCACACTCACACACTCTCACACACACACACACACACACACACACACACACACACAGAGACATCACACTCACACGAGAAAAGCTGGTACATAAAACAAGATCTGCATGAAAACACACCCGAGTAGGGGGATTGGGGAAAGATGGAGAGAGAGAGGGAGAGAGAGAGAGACAGAGAGAGAGGGAGGGGGAGGAAGAGAGGGATGTTAAGAGAGAGAGAGAGAGAGAGGAAGAGAGGGATGTTAAGAGAGAGAGAGAGAGAGGAAGAGAGGGATGTTAAGAAAGAGAGAGTGATGTTAGGAGAGAGAAAAAGAGAGAGAAAGAAGGTTGTTAAGAGAGAGAGAGAAAGAGAAGGATATTAAGAGAGAGAGAGCAATATAGAAAGAGAAGGATAATAAAAGAGAGAGAGAGAGAGGAAGAGCAGGATGTTAAGAGAGAGAGAGAGAGAGAGAGAGAGAGAGCAAGAGAGGAAGAGCAGGATGTTAAGAGACAGCCATAAAGTGCGAGGCCCTACAGCGGTGAGCTTCTTGAGCGCAGACGACTGGTGTTGTTTGTTTCCATGTCAGGCGGCGTCCCCGGGGCCCCGTGAGTCAAACGGATCATTTTCAGCTCGGCAGGGTCAGGGTCGGCAGCGTCCTCTCCGCACAGCACCGCACCGAGAGCCGTGAGAACAGCCTCCCTCATCACCAAAACCTGTAATTACATAAACGCACATTAGCCAGCCCAGCTCGGTCCACTCCCCCTGAGTGTGTGTGTGTGTGTGTGAGTGCGTGTGTGTCTCGGCTCTTTACTCCTACTGCAGACTGCTGCTGCACTCACTCAAGGCCTCTCCATCCTTACGGTTGCCCATGCCAACCAAACCCGTGTGCGTGTGTGTGTGTGTGTGTGTATGTGTGTGTGAGCCTTCTACACCATACCTACTCAGCTTATGAAGATAAACTACTCTATCTTTACCTGTAATGTGAACCAATGCTTTACTTTCAGCTTAATCCTGTGCTGTAGCTCTGAATTTCCAAAACAATAATCATTAGCAATCATCAATACATACTGTTCAGGCTCTATGGGGTTGTCCAAGTTCAAGTTCTATAGGCTGCCCTACAAAGCCAAAAGGCAGGAACTGCATTTTTGGTCAAAAATGAGTCATTGTCATCTTTGGGATGTTAAAGACTTCCTTTATCGTGTGTATAAATAACTGTACTCAATTTGTATTACTGTTTTTTCAAGAAAAAAGAAGAGGATTGTGTTCACAGTATTTCCCAAAACCATACAACAACAACTGCTACAAAGCCAAAAGGCAGTAACTGACTAGAGTGTCAAACTGAGAAAAAATACTGTAAAGTTTTTTTTCTTTTGTCTACACAAATGTATTATAGGTAGAGCAATGAAAATCTGGTGACTTGTTGCCCTGATGAAGAAATGTGTGTATATACAAAATATTGTGCTCAAAGTTTACCTTTGACACTCTGGTCAGTTACTGCCTTTTGGCTTTGTAGGGCAGCAAGGTTCTCCAAGTTCAGGCTTCTATGGGGCTCTATAGGGTTCCCCAAGGTCAAGTTCTATAAGGTTCTCCAAGTTCAGGCTTCTATGGGGCTCTCCCCATTCAGGCTCTATAGGGTTCCCCAAGTGCAGGCTTCTGTGGGGCTCTCCCCATTCAGGCTCTATAGGGTTCTCCCAGGCTTTATGGAGTTCTCCAAGTTCAAGTTCTATAGAGTTCTCCAGGTTCAGGCTCTGGCCCCTAAGTAGTGGTTCTATGTAATTGAAGTAGTATGGAATCATTTGTCCTGCTAAACACAGCCCTGGTCTGGAGAAATGGTACAAAACATGATACAAAATAGACACAAATAAGCTTAATAGGTTCTATCTAATGAAACACTGTATCATTAATCATTAATAGTATCGGTAAAAATATGTGTATATAAATATACTGTAGTTATATACAGTAGCAGTTCAAATTGTTATGGATGTGTTTGTCCCACTTCTCCAGATGAGATAAAGAAGTTGGTGTTTGGAGTTCTGTCTGACAAACTCTGGACAGGTCTCAGGCCAGTAATTGTGTCTGAGCGGCTTTGCTGATTGGCTGAGAGGTGTCACAGCTGCAGCGAGGCCTCACTGCCCTGCCGGCGGATTCCACCGCCAGACGCCGGAGTGTCTGTCCTCTCCTCTCCGCCGCTGCCATCGTCTTCCTCACCTGTCTTCATCACCTGTCTTCCTCACCTGTCTCACAGACCAGACGCAGGCTACAAGCCCAGAAATACCAATCGAGTCCAACTGTCTCTGCTCAGGGCGCCCAGCCAGAATAATAAACCAGAGAGAGAGAGGCTACAGAGGGATGCTGTGCACTCTCAACAGGATGCAGTCTTACTGGACACACACACACACACACACACACACACAGACACACAGACACACAGACACACACACACACACACACACACTCTCTCTCTCTCTCTCTCTCTCTTACACACACACACACACACACACACACACACACACAGACACAGACACACACAGATTAAAACAAACACACATACACGATAACACACAATATATACTCTCCCAGGAGTCTGACACAGACACACACATACACACAGTCTGATGCTACATTCTCCCGGGAGCTAGTTCTGACACACACACATGCACACAGACACACAGACACAGACACACACACACACACACACACACACACACACACACACACACACACACACATGCATATGCACACACTCAGACAATAACAAGCACATACACAATACACAAACACACACACACACACGCACACACACACTCAACAGACAACAACAAACACAGATACACAGTAAATGCACGCGCGCGCGCACACACACACACACACACACACACACACACACACACACACACACACACACACACACACACACACACACACACACACACACACACACACACACACACACACACACACACACACACACACACACACACACACACACACACACACACACACACACACACACACACACACACACATGTATACATATGCCCATACTCAGACAACAGCAGGACTCAATACAATATGAGTATTGGGCCTGCCCCCTACACACTCTGGTTGGTAGAGGATCAGCCCTGTTTGTCTGCAACTGCTAGCCTGGCTAACGCCTACCACTTCTCAAATGAGACGTGGTCTGGCAACCAGACGTTCATTTTCTCGTATTTGAAAAAATGCCCAGATCCGTTCATTGGGCGCCACGGATGTCTATCAAATGCGCATAGCTCACCCAACTCGTTCGTATGCAACGCTAAGGGCTGTCGTAAATCCTTTGGCGTCGAATGTAGACGCAAGAAGGCAACGGAAACTTCTCGGATGTCCTGTGATTGGTTCGCCAACATCAGGCGAACATTTGGGCGTTAGTTTCCAGACTGGCTTAGCAGCGGGATTGAAATCACCGCGCAAGGCAGTATGGGAAAACCCAGGCTATGCAACTGCAGCAACCCTGAAGCACATCTCGAGTGGTTGCAAGACCAGCCTAATATAAGACAGACACATACGGTACAAATTGATATCTTCCTTTGTAGTTTTTGTTGTGTGTATTTGCCTATGTGAATGTATGTGTCTGTAGAAAGAAAGAAATGAAGGTATCCATTAGCTTATACACATCATGTATGATGTGTATAAGCTAATGGATACCTTCATTTCTTTCTGGATCAATAAAGTATCTACAGTATCTATCTATCTATCTATAGTATCTATCTATCTATCTATCTATGGCGACATACTCAAGTACTCAGGTGGGTGCTCAGATACTCCACGCCCAGACAACGCTCCACCCAATGCCAACACTCTCCTCACCCAGACAACGCTCCACCCAACGCCAAAACTCTCCACGCCCAGTCAACGCTCCACCCAACGCCAACCCTCCCCACTCCCAGTCAGTGTTCCACCTAATGTCAAGACTGTCTATGCCCAGATAAGGCTTCACCCTACGCCAAAATCTTCAATGCCCAGACAATGTTCCACCCAACGCCCAAACTCCCCATGCCCAGACAACGTTCCACCCAGCGCCAAAACTCCCCATGCCCAGTCAATGTTCCACCCTCAATGCCAGGACTCTCCATGCCCAGTCGATGTTTCACCCTCAATGCCAGGACTCTCCATGCCCAGTCAATGTTTCACCCAACGCCAAGACTTCCCCATGCCCAGACAGCGCTCCACCCTCAACGCCAAGACTCCCCATACCCACTCAACGTTCCACTCTCATATGCCAAGACTCTCCATGCCAATGCCCCACCCAACGACATGTCTTCCCACGCCCAGACACTGTTCCACCCAATGGTATGTCTCTCCATGCCCAGATAAGGCTCCACCCAGGTCTGATCTGCCTATCGTGGGCCTGCTGTGACACAGGGGGAAATCACTAAGTGAAAACAAGGTGAGTCAGGATGATGGAAACACTGGGTTGACAGAATAGCAGATGGCCATCAAGAGAAATGGTAAGAGTGTCCAATGCACCAATCACTCACTTCCTCAGACCTGTTGTGCACCAATCACTGGCCACGTCCTCCCTTTATGCACCAATCACCAGCCACTTCCTCTCTTTGTGCACCAATCACCGGCCACTTCCTCTCTTTGTGCACCAATCACCTGCCACGTTCTCTCTTTGTGCACCAATCACCGGTCACGTCCTCTCTTTGTGCACCAATCACCGGCCACTTACTCTCTTTGTGCACCAATCACCTGCCACATTCTCTCTTTGTGCACCAATCACCGGTCACGTCCTCTCTTTGTGCACCAGTCACTGGCCACTTCCTCTCTTTGTGCACCAATCACCGGTCACGTCCTCTCTTTGTGCACCAATCACTGGCCACGTCCTCTCTTTGTGGCATTCTCTCTCATCCAAAGCCAGTTCAGTTCAATTCAATCCCAGTGAAGTCACTCCTGTTCAGGGTTCCTCCATTCAATCCTGTTTCATTGCGTGAGGCTGTTGGCAGGCAGGCAGGCAGACTTGCACACTGCTGCCAAAGCAGTAATAACTAATATCATAAAAGCACATAATAACAGCACTCGTGCGGCAACTCTCTCTCTCCGCCTCAAATTCGATTAAGCTTCACTGTCATGACAAATAACATAAGTAGGTTTGTACCGTCAAAGCATTTAACAAACAGTAAGTGGCCAAAAGTAAACGAG
Organism: Sardina pilchardus; assembly: GCF_963854185.1. NCBI lineage: Eukaryota > Metazoa > Chordata > Actinopteri > Clupeiformes > Clupeidae > Sardina > Sardina pilchardus. Next base: position 14,840,876 of record NC_085000.1, on the reverse strand, counting down.
TGTAATACAATTAAAATAATGAATCCCATTTAAACCGATTATTTTATTTTATAATACAATTATCAGTAATTCATGAAGTGCTCTTCTGTGCTCCCGCTGTTCCTCGGCATGTCAGAGCTGATTGGCCTGATGGGTTTGATTGAGGTAAAGGTCTGGTACCCGCCCCTCCCCTCTGATTGGCCTGATGGGTTTGATTGAGGTAAAGGTCTGGTACCCGCCCCTCCCCTCTGATTGGCCTGATGGGTTTGATTGAGGTAAAGGTCTGGTACCCACCCCTCCCCTCTGATTGGCCTGATGGGTTTGATTGAGGTAAAGGTCTGGTACCCGCCCCTCCCCTCTGATTGGCCTGATGGGTTTGATTGAGGTAAAGGTCTGGTACCTGCCCCTCCCCTCTGATTGGCCTGATGGGTTTGATTGAGGTCTGGTACCCACCCCTCCCTTCTCTGTCTGTCTCAGTTTAAGGTTAGGGTTCCACTTCCTGGACTCTCTCTACCTCCCTCTCTTCCATAGTCTCTGCCTCCCTCCTGCTGACTCTCTTTTCTCCCAGTTTCTCTCTCCCTCCATCTCCTCCCTTCTCTTCTACCTTTCCCTCTCTCTCTCCCTCCCCAGTCTCTCTCACTCCATCTTTACCCATCTCCTCCCTTCTCTTCTACCTTCTCTTTCCCCTCTCTCTCTCTTGCAGTCTGTTTCTCTCCCGGTCTCTCTCTCACTCCATCTCTCCCCTCTTCTCCTCCCTTATCTTCTGCCTTTCTCTCCCTCTCTCTGTCCTTCTCCCTGGTCTCTCTTGTCTCCCGGTCTCTCTCTCCCTCCATCTTTTCCCTCTTCTCCTCCCTCCTCTTCTACCTCTCCCTCTCTCCCCCCCCCCCCCCCCTCTCCTCCTCTCTCTGGAGGCGTGCTGGCTGGTGCACATGTGCAGTGTGTCCTTCTGCCGGGGCGGCGCGGGGAGCATGATGAGTCATGAGCTCAGTGGGTTTAGCGTCTCTCTCGCATGGCTTCCGCGGCTCGTTAATTCCACTCAGGCTTTGGAGAACGCATCAAACCCCTGCCACTTCTCCTGGAGCTCCAGAGGGATTCGGACATTCTCAAAGAAATCATAAAAGATGGACTAATCATACAGTTGGTTTTAAAATGCAAGTAAATGTCCAAATGTATGATGCCATTTCCAATACCTGAAGAGTTTTGTCTTTAGCAGTATGACTGCGGTAGGCCTCTAAGAGAGAGAAGCTCTAGTCTACAATATATAATCCTGCTGATGGGGATGGAGCTCTTACCTAGTGGGCTTGTGCTACCACAAAGGTATTGATGGCATGTATTAATCATCAAGGTCTACTTTCTGCATTACACGTGTAGTATATGATTACACTATTAATGAACAAATTATATTTACTACTACTAAAATAGCTAAACCCTTAAACGTAACAGAAAACATTCCACTGTAATTCCACAATCCAAAGTGCAGAGTATATGTGTATGTCACTTCCTGTGTGACTGGTAGACTCCGGTGTTATAGACCTCCGAAGTTCGCCTACAAAAAGGAGCCAAAGCTGCCATCTTTACCCATATAAGGAGATCCAGGTGTTAATTGAAGCTAACTGTCTATGGCAAGTTGCATTGTAAGTTAGCTCTGGGAAAGCAAAGATCAAAGTGTGCCGTCTTCACCTACCAAAGATCACATCCACTCGAAGGCAGAGGATAAAACTGTGTAGAGCAAAATGTCTGCATTTCCAATTTCTTCGTCCCCTCAAGAGTTTAACAGGTGCGAAAATTGAACATCCCCATATTATTTTCCCATTGAAAAGAATCTCAAGATACCGGATCTCCTTATTTGGGCAAAGATGATAGCTTTTTTTTTTTTTGAAGGCGAACTTCAGAGGTCTATGGTTGGAAGAGAGTGAGTCAACTCAACTCACGCAGCCTCCCCTGTGAGCCCCCACGGTGAGACACAGTGACTTCTTTATCACTGAGTCATCTGTGGCGGTGGTAATGAAATGCAGTGAAATCACACGGTTCCTGTGATCAGGCCACGGCAGCCATCTTTTGGCCGGCGCCAGACGGTGACATGATGAGCGTGTCTGACTGGGCCGTGGAGGTTCTGTTCTCGTGAGGGTTGAGCGTTGAGTGACGCCAGCGCTGGCTGCAGAAACGTCTTCATAAGAGACGCGGCAGCCCTCAGCATGAGGCAGCGCCGCCGCTAACAGACAGCAATGTGTCAAGCTGCCAATCACGGCCCAGTCAGAGCAGAGTTGAGGGCTGCCGCCGTCACGCACTAGACTCCCGCCGCCTGAGGTAAACTGACATGGAAGATTGGTAAAAGAGGAAGATTGATAAAAGTGGAAATTAGATTTCTCTCATCTCTTGCTTGAGTCTCAGTCCAGTTCCATTCAGTGCTTCAGCTGGAGAGATACACCAGTGGAGAGGCAGATGGTCAGGAGAGATTGACTCGGCAATAATGGGGTCCAAACAGAATAGGAACATTAAGACGCAGAACGCATGCACTGGTGATCAGCTGATGTGTCTTCATCTTGACTTCTAAACAGATGCACTTCACCGTTTAAGCACTCTTGACACTTAGGAAACAGTGGATTTAGACATAATCATACACCAGTATGGGCTGTATGGGATGTTGATTGAACGTCTAGAATGTCTTATAGCCCATTTGAAATACATTGCCTCAGTTCAAGTTTACTTTATTTATACTTTAAAAAAAGGAAATTTGTTATGTGGCAGGTATTCAAAGAGCATTAAGAACATTCAAATAAGTTAAAAAGGACAAGACATAGACATGGACCAAACAAACACACTGAAGAATTGTTGCACACAGGCACATTACTCGAGTGGGCATACCACCTTCCCCCCAGCCAGGACAGCAAGATGGGATGTTTACTTGACATGCATTTCATCCCCTTAGAATTATAAGGTTCTATCCAACGCTTTATCTGTCAACATTGAGTTGACAAATGCTGAATATCTCAGAACTACTCAGAATGCCGCTAGAACCCTATAATTCAAAGGGGATGATTTGTATTATCTACAGATGATGTAAAGCAAAGTTTGTGACCAGTGCAAAAAGCAATTTTTTTGTAAATGGCAGGAAAATTAGATATAATAAGCAGAAGACCAATGAGCTAAGAATTACATGATTATGATGATGGATGAATGTTGACTCTAGTTCGAGCAGTTTATGAGGTAATTGCATAAAGGTGAACTTGATGATTACAGCGCTCCCTTGAGGTCATTTCATGTCATGTGCCTGAGTTGTGGGGGAACACACCTGCCCTCATGGTTTTGTGCTGCACAAACGCTTCAGAAGAATGATCAGAACCAACAGCTTCGCTGCTTCGACAGCAGATGGAAGATGGAGATAGAATGGAAGAGAGAGGGGCTTTTGGCAGCAGCATAGACTAGATTCTAGAATGTAAACTGATTAAATTCTATCCATGTCTATTTCTAAAGTGGCAGGACGTACAAATACATCTCAAAGTGCCTTACAGAGGCCAGTTTGAACATGAACTGATGCACCGGTGCGCATCTGTGCATCCAAATGGTTGTCGTCAGTTTGAAAGATACGCTGTCTGATTCATTTGGCTTAATATCTCGTTTCTCACCTGGGAGCTCGCTTGGATCGGCTGGTGCGGTACAGTAATAAAGGAGGCTAGTGCATTGTGGGGGCAAACAGATGTGCGTAGGAGAAAGGTGAGGTCTCAATAACCTCTACTTAATTGCAGCCCTCGTTATTATAAAATTTGCATAAGCAATTACATTAATTATAAAACTCAGTCCAGTGATCATTTTCAAAGCAAATATTAGAAACGAGAGAGGAGAAAGGAGCTACTGCATTAACTCAGACCAGATTGGTAGTGTGCAGACACTACATCTATCTATACATGCAAGAAACATTTGTCTGTACATGATTGTGTGTGTGTGTGTGTGTGTGTGTGTGTGTGTGTGCATCTGTCTGTGTATGTGTGCGTGTGTGCGTGTCGGTCACTGTGTGTTTGTATGTGTGTGTGAATGTGTGTGTGAGTCTGTATCAGTGTATGTGTGTTTGAATATCTCTCTCTGTGTGTGTGTGTGTGTGTGTGTGTGTGTGTGTGTGTGTGTGTGTGTGTGTGTGTGTGTGTGTGTGTGTGTGTGTGTGTTTGTGTGTGTGTGTGTGTGTGTGTGTGTGTGTGTGTGTATCTGTCTGTCTGTCTGACTGACTGTGTGTCTGTGCTTGGCATATCTCTCAAACCACTGGCCAGACCAATTTCACAGTTGGCAGCTGTTTTGCTAAAGGCACAAGAGAGTGAAGTGTCTAAGAAATGCAAAAGATATTGTTAAGAGAAGCGTTTTCATCTCCTGCTGCTTCAGGCCCCCCCCCCCCCCCCATCCCCCTCTCCATCCCCCCTCTCCCATAGGCTGCTGCTTCAGCCACTCCCCCCTCCCATAGGCTGCTGCTTCAGCCACTCCCCCCTCTCCAACCCCCCTCTCCCATAGGCTGCTGCTTCAACCACTCTCCCCTCCCCAACCCCCCTCTCCCATAGGTTGCTGCTTCAGTCACTCCCCCCTCCCCATCCCCCCTCTCCCATAGGCTGCTGCTTCAGCCACTCCCCATCCCCTCTCTCCCATAGGCTGCTGCTTCAGCCACTCCCCCCTCCCAATCCCCCTCTCCCATAGGCTGCTGCTTCAGCCACTCTCCCCTCCCCAACCCCCCTCTCCCATAGGCTGCTGCTTCAGCCACTCCCCCCTCCCCACCCCCCCTCTCCCATAGCCTGCTGCTTCAGCCACTCCCCCCTCCCCAACCCCCCTCTCCCATAGGCTGCTGCTTCAGCCACTCCCCCCTCCCCAACCCCCCTCTCCCATAGGCTGCTGCTTCAGCCACTCCCCCACCCCCCATAGGCTGCTGCTTCCGCCACTCCCCCCTCCCCATCCCCCCTCTCCCATAGCTGCAGAGCAGAGCACTCCGTCAGTGCCCACCTACAGGAAGTAACACAAGGCAGAGCAGGATGGCATCCGGGGGGGCATTAATCAGCCATGACAGGGGCAGCAGGCAGCACTGTGTGCCAACCAGGAGTCACACACACACACACACACACACACACACACACACACACACACACACACACAGACACAGACACAGACACTCACACTCTGCAATTTTTAGTCTCTGACCTGAGTGGTCTGGATGTACTACTGTAGTCTGATAAGTTAATACTGGAGAGTACTATATTCTGATCGATCCTCTGTATACTTGTCAACCCTCCCATTTTTTCTTGGTTTCTCATGTATTCTAACTTTGTTCCCTGCTGTCTTCCCGTTTATATTTTCCTGTAAAATATCCCGCATTCTAATACTCTCATAACATTAGCTCTACCACCAGACCTGTCACTCTGTACTGCTGTGCAGTTGTTACCCCCTTTGGCCTTCCAGAGAAACACATGTTTTCAAAGCACTGCTTTGCTTGTTTTAAAGTGACATTAACATGATATAAGCCTATTTAAGATAATGCTGTGGATTATGTGAGAGCACGATTTGACAGTTAGTTCAGTTAGTTTTGCTATTTTCCTGTATTTAGTGTGAGAAACCTGGGAAACCTCCCTTATTTTCAACACTCAATGTGGCACTTTAGAGAGAGTGAGTCCATGTAGACAGAGAGTTTGACTGTTGAGTTCTTATACGATAGATAGATAGATAGATAGATAGATAGATAGATAGATAGATAGACAGATAGAAAGAGAAGAGAGAGAAAGAAAGAAAGAGAGAGTCCATGTAGACAGTGAGTTTGACTGGCTGTGCTATTATGAGAGAGACAGAGAGAGAGAGAGAGAGGGATTCCATGTTGACAGTGAGTTTGACTGGCTGTGCTCTTATGAGATAGCTAGCGAGAGAGAGAGAGAGAGAGAGAGAGAGAGAGAGAGAGAGAAAGAAAGAAAAAGATTCTATGTTGATGGTGAGTTTGACTGGCCTGTGCTGTTATGAGATAGAGAGAGAGAGAGAGAGAGAGAGAAAGAGAGAGAGGGAGAGAAAGAGAGAGCTTCTATATGGACGGTGAGTCTGACAGGCCTGTGCTATTATGAGAGAGAGAGAGAGAGAGAGAGAGAGAGAGAGAGAGAGAGAGAGAGAGAGGGAGGAAGATCTCCCATGTGGATGGTGAGTCTGACTGGCCTGTGTTGTTATGAGAACTGCATATGATGTCCAGAGATGGCGTCTGATGAGCTGGAGACCGTCCTGTTTAAATACACACCCAACATGGCGTCTGGGGACGGGACATCACCTCCTCTTACTAAAGGGGCTATTGGACGAGGCCATGTGAGAGTCTGATTATTGGACGAGGCCATGTGAGAGTCCTCTGCTCTCTGGGCAACAGCCCCAGGTGGGCCCCAGGTAGCCTGCGGGGCCTCCGCGGAACACTGCTGACGGAACCCTCTATAGCGTTCATCATCTCATTACCATAGAAACAGTCCCCATGGAGAGTTAGACCAATAGCATCATCAGCATCTTGGCATAGCCATCTGAAGCACAGGATGCCATAAGGCCACTACTGCACATCTTCATATTGCCTGTAATTGAGGCATTAGCCGGGTTCATTGTGACCGCCACCACGCTCAAAGCATCATGAATCTTAAAACATTACAGCATAGCCTTCAGCCTTGTAGAGCCAAATAATGCAGCTATCCCCTAACTATACTTTGCAAAAATAAAACCCAATAATGTAGTCATCCCCTTTTCCACTTAACTATATCAAAATGAAGTCCAATAATGAAATAAAAGTCCCTCAAATATCATATTGCTGTGTATGTGATGTATGTGAGTTGATCATTATTTTGAAGCAGACTGGGTTTGATGCAGGGGACCGGTTGGGCAATGAGAGGAGTCAAGATAAGGTCCTCCTGGTTCGTCTGATGAATAATGAGGTGGATTAAAAAAAACAAACGTTTGAGCGCTGGAACAGGAACGCTGATGTGAGACAAAGGGCCTCAGTGCTTACTGGACCTCAGGGCTACTGCTACCGATGTTCATTTGAAGATCAAAGTTAGAGTGTACCCTTTATTTATGCTTTTTTTAAAAAAAAAAAAAAAAAAAAAATCATATTATTACTGTTACATTAATGGTTTCATTATTAGATTATTACGTGGGAAATGTTATTGGAAAAATATGGGAGAGCTGATGGCCATAATGGTGTTCTGGGTTAGAGGTGGTGGTTGTGAATGTGATGGTACTGATTGTGATGGTGATGGTGCTGGTTGTTATGGTGATGTTCTGGTCCGAAGGTGCTGGTTTGTATGGTGCTGGTTGTTATGGTGATGTTCGGGTCCAGAGGTGCTGGTTTGTATGGTGCTGGTTCTGGTTGTGCTGGTGATGGTGTTGGTTATGATGGTGCTGTTCTGGTCCAGAGGTGCTGTTGTTATGGTGACACTCTGGTCCAGAGGTGCTGGTTTGTATGGTGCTGGTTGTGCTGGTGATGGTGTTGGTTATGATGCTGCTGTTCTGGTCCAGAGGTGCTGTTGTTATGGTGATGCTCTGGTCCAGAGGTGCTGGTTGTGATGGTGCTGGTTGTTATGGTGATATTCTGGTCCAGAGATGTGTAGTGATGTTGTGATGGTGCAGGTTGTTATGGTGATGTTCTGGTCCAGAGGTGCTGTTGTGATGGTGCTGGTTGTTATGGTGATGTTCTGGTCCAGAGGTGCTGTTGTTATGGTGATGCTCTGGTCCAGAGGTGCTGTTGTGATGGTGCTCCTCTGGGTGAAAGGTGGTATCTCGTGCTGGTTGTGGAGGGCCTGGGAAACAGGGGGTGTATGGGGTGTGAGGGGGTTGTGAGTGGTGTGAGGGGGTGTGTGGGGGTAAATAATTAACTTTACACGTTTTGGCTTTAGTTTGAACTCGGGGGAGCCATGTCTTCTCCATAATTCAGATTGTTAGGCCTTTTATCACGACAGTCATCAAATATTCATCTGACGTGAGGACTGCACTACCTAACCATCTCCAGGTCGTCACGGCACTGCTGCCATGCCGACCTCACTTCCCGCCTCTCTGTGACTGATGCGTCCATGCTGAGATGCGGCGTGTGTCCACTAATGGCATTTAGAACTCCCAACTAAACAAGGCACCCCTCTCAAGCCCAGCTGAACAAGGCTGGCGCTCTCTCTCCCAATTACATAAACACAGCAGCCCTCTCTCTCCCGACTATACACAACTGCCCCTCTCTCTCCCTACACACAACTACCCCTCTCTCTCCCGACTACACACAACTGCCCATCTCTCTCCCGACTATACACAACTGCCCCTCTTTCTCCCTACACACAACTACCCCTCTCTCTCCCGACTACACACAACTGCCCATCTCTCTCCCGACTACACACAACTGCCCCTCTCTCTCCCAACTCAACAAGTTGCCCGTCTCCATCCAAACTACGCAGAGTTGTTCTCCCAACTAAACACAACAGGCCCTCTCTCTCCATCCCAACTACACACAGTTGCCCCTCTCTCTCCATCCCAACTACACACAGTTGCCCCTCTCTCTCTCTCCCAACTACACACAGTTGCCCCTCTCTCTCCATCCCAACTACACACAGTTGCCCCTCTCTCTCTCTCCCAACTACACACAGTTGCCCCTCTCTCTCTCTCCCAACTACACACAGTTGCCTCTCTCTCTCTCAGCTCCACAGGGCTGATCATCTCTCCCAGTTGATAAGTCCCCAGGACACAGTGCTGTCCTTTCTCTCTGACTGCTGCCATTAGCTACTCAGCCAGCTAGGGCCTCTTCAAGTGGCTGATTCATGTAACCTACAGACCAATCGCTCCTTTAATTAGACAGCCGCCAACACGCCATACGTGTTAACAGAACATGAAATACGCCAGCCATTTGGACTGCAGCAACACACACACACACACACACACACACACACACACACACACACACACACACACACACACACACACAGACACACACACCAGACTGTGCTGCACTGATCCCCATCTCGAGAGAGAACAGCCCCACGAGACCCTCAGAAGTGGGAGAGAGGGATAGGGAGAGAGAGAGAGAGAGAGAGAGAGAGAGAGAGATAGAGAGAGAAAGGGAGAGAGAGAGAGGGGGATAGAGACAGTGTGGGAGTGGGAAGATGGGAAAAAGGTGGAGAGAGAGTGGGTTTAGAAAATAAAAGGTCGTTCTCAGGGGACTGTTGGCCATAACTAGAAATCTGTGAATATATTTACACTTTGACAACACACAGTGCAGTACACATAAGGCATCCATCTGCTACTGTAGCAGCCCTGTGACTGAGGGGGAGTGTGAGTGCAAGGGAACGAGACACACTGTTTCAGTGTGTGTGTGTGTGTGTGTGTGTGAGTGGGCATGTTTCAGTGGGAGAAACATGCAGTGTTTGTGTTTGTGAGTGTGTGTAAGTGACAGAGAGATAGCAGTAGTGTGTGTGTGAGTCAAATTCAAATGAGAGATGGCCGTGTTTATGTCTCACTGTGTGTGTGTGTGTGTGTGTGAGTGTGTGTGTGTAAGAGAGAGATAGAGAGACACAGTGTGCGCACTTGAAGAGCTCTCTGTCCCTAGGGCCTGGCGCTGCCCTCCTCCTGCAGTGCTTGCTATATGAGGTGAGCTTGAGGAGTCCAGGGTCCAGAGCAGCATACAGCATACAGCACAGCCATCTCCTCTGCCAGTCCCAGTACACACAAAGCACCTCCACAACACCTCCACAACACCTCCTTACAGCACCTCCACAACACCTCCACAACACCTCCACACAACAGCACCTCCTTATAACACCACAACACAGCACCTCCACTGCATCACAAACAGCACCTCCACAAACAGCACCTCCACACAGCACCTCCACAACACCTCCACACAGCACCTCCACACAGCACCTCCACACAGCACCTCCACACAACACCTCCACACAGCACCTCCACACAGCACCTCCACACAACACCTCCACACAACACCTCCACACAGCACCTCCACACAGCACCTCCACACAACACCTCCACACAGCACCTCCACACAACACCTCCACACAACACCTCCACACAGCACCTCCACACAGCACCTCCACACAGCACCTCCTTACAGCACCTCCACAGCATCACAAACAGCACCTCCACACACCACCTCAACACCACCATAAACAGCACCTGCACACAGCACCTCCACACAGCCCCACACACAGCACGTCCACACAGCACCTCCACACAGCCCCACACACAGCACCTCCACACACCATCTTCACACCGCCCCACAAACAGCACCTCCACAACCATCCCTTTTGTCAGTGTGGAGAAACAGATGTTTAGACCTTTGGTGTCAGGCCTTGGGACAGCTAACCTTAAAGCCTGGCATTCTCACTCAAGTGCACACAGTCCTGAAATGAAAAGTTAATATGCCAATAAAAGCTATGTGGAAAAAAATACACAAATAAAATAAATAATAAACACAGAATAGATAAGCACAGCAGTTTCTTTTTTCTTCATGCGTTTATTCTTTATTGCATTATCAGTGTCAGACATTTGAGTCTTTTCATGGCTCTCTCCAGCATCATATATAATAGGGACGTGTCCTTCATTTCCCCTCCCCTCCTCTGCCCTTCCCCCCTCTCTCTCTCTCTCTCTCTCTCTCTCTATCTGTGTCTGCTCTTTCAAAAGTCCCTTCTTCTCTCTTTTCTCTCTGTTTCTGTGTCTGTTCTTCCAGACTTCCGTCCTCGCCCTTCCCCTCGGTCTCCGTGTCCGCTCTTTCAGACTTCCTATGAAGACATCTCGGTCTCTTTTGTGTCTCTCCCTCCCTCCCTCCATCCCTCCCTCGCTCCCTCCATCCCTCCCTCTCGCCGTCTGTCTGGCAGGCCTGGGGGTGGTGCAGGCTGTTATTGATTGCGATAAGCATGGCAAATGACCTGGGAGGTATTTTTAGACAGGAGGCATGTGAGTTGGGAGGAGAGGCCATTTCCCGCGTGAGGGATGGTGGCTGCGAGCTGGAGGGGTTGTGTGTGTGTGTGTCTGTGTGTGTGTGTGTGTGTGTTGCAAGCACCCGCTCTCCGCCTTGTTAATTATGCACACGGTGGTGCCGGCGGCCTGATTGAACTGTTTGCTGTCCGGACGAACGGAGATGTGTGTGACTTAAAACAAGCTGCCCATCACTCACAGAAACACCCCCAGTCAGCTCAGCCATGATTATTTAATTTCTTCATTTGGCTTTCATTTTTAGTTCTCTGAAGAGGGTTTTTAGAGTGTGTGCGTGTGTCTGTGTGTTGTGTGTGTGTGTGTGTGTGTGTGTGTGTGGGTGGGTGCGTGTGTCTGTGTGTGTATGCGCACATATATGTGAGGTGTGCGTGTGTGTGTGTGTGTGTGTGCGCGCGCGCATGTGTGTGTGTGTGTGTGTGTGCATATGCATGCGTGCATGTGTGTGTGTGTGTGTGTGTGTGTGCGCCCTTTGGGTGCTACAGTGGATGGGGAATGTTAATATGGGTGCTGAGCCCTCCTGGTGGGCTGCACTGCACTGCTGCTTCATCTGAAGAGAGATGGATTTAACCCCGTTGTCCTTCCTGCACAGCCCCATCTAATCACCGCGCCGCTAAATGACCTCATCTGTTTCACTCCACCATGGGCGGTGCGGTGGGGTGGGGGGGCGGTGTGGTGGGGGGGCAGTGCGGTGCGGGGCGGTGCGGTGGGGCGGTGGGGGGACATGGACAGCGGCAGCAGCGCGGAAAGAAGGACACCTGCACTGCCCCGTCAGTATGAGGTATCTGCCACCTAAACAACAACGACACGATAAATAATCTAGCACTGAATCCTCTCGTGTTCCATGTGCTCGATGGTGATTTAAGTCCCCAGTGTTGTCTTCCAGGCAGCACTGTCACTGTTGACTTAAATGCACCTAATCCTAATCTTAACCTTAACTTCCTAATCTTAACCCATGCCTAACCCTAGCGCTTTCGAGGCAGCACTGCCACTGTCAATTTAAAGGCATTTAATCCTAATCCTAACCCTAATCTTAACCTTAACTTCCCAACCTTAACCCATGCCTAACACATCTGCTTGAAGTCAACGTTGGGGTCTTAACACACCAAGAAACGTTTGGCTGTAATGCATAATGTTGTTTGGTGTTGCTGTAATGCGTAGCGGTGCTAGTGAGTGAGTGGCACTTTGACTGCAGTGTGTGCAGTGACAGCACAAGTGGTGCTGAGGGAAGTCCCAGACCAATATCAGCAGGACGGGAACTCAGCATCTCTCCCTGTGGATATATAGCCACCTAAACAATGGGGCTCTGATGGAGAGATGCCTGAGGCAGAGAGAGAGCCATGACATACAGGGTATCTGCATCCGATAGAGGACCACCACACACACACACACACACACACACACACACACACACACACACACACACATAAACACACACACACACACACACACACACACACACACACACGAGTGAGCTAAAGGACCACCATACATACACACACTGAGTGAGTGAGACAGAGGACCACCATACACACACACACACACACACACACTGAGTGAGTGAGATAGAGGACCACCATACACACACACATACACACTGAGTGAGTGAGATAGAGGACCACCATACACACACACACACACACACACTGATTGAGTGAGACAGAGGACCACCACACACACACACACATACACACATACACTGAGTGAGTGAGACATTCAGAGCCTGTGTGACTGAGGGAGCATCCCACCATTGAGTGCACGTGAGTGGGTGACCGTGAGGGAGAGGTTCTGAGCGAGTGTGGAAAAGTCCACCATATGCAGAGCGTCTGCATGTGCCGCCGCCTCGTATCCGTCTGACAGCCCGAGCGTGCTGGAGATGCAGCAGCAGCAGTGGCGGTGGTGGCGGCGATGGCGGCGGCCATGTCTCATGCCTTATTCAACAGGCACAGATGCCTTGGCAGCGTGCTGCAGCGCAGGGAGCAGGGTGGCCCTAATGCTCTTTCCCTTCCTCTGGGACACGGCGGCAGAAGGGCCAACAGACGCTGCTCTTCCAGGAAAAGTCCTCGACGCATCCGTGACCACGGCCGAGCCAGCTGCTCCCGCCAGGGCCGGACCGCCCGCCCTAGACGGGCACTGCCAACTCCTATACGGGCACTGCAAACTCCTAAATGGGCACTACCATCTCCTATACGGGCACTGCCATCTCCTATACGGGCACTACCATCTCCTATACGGGCACTACCATCTCCTATACGGGCACTGCTAACTCCTACACGGGCACTGCCAACTCCTAAACGGGCACTGCCATCTCCTATACGGGCACTACCACCTCTATATACGGGCACTACCATCTCTTATATGGGCACTACCACCTCCTAGACAGGCACTACCACCTCCTATATGGGCAATAGACGGGTACTGCCACCTCCTATACGGGCACTACCACCTCCAATACACAGACAATACCACCTCCTGTATGGGCACTGCCACCTCCACTACCGCCACCTCTCAACCCATGCTGACAGTTACCGTCAGCAGCCCAGCCCAGCCTCATAATCAGCTCACACCGTATAACAGGCAATATAATAATCCGCTCATATAAACATTATCAAAAGCTCATAAATATATGCAAGCCCTATGATCAGAAAATGTCATCTTTATAGCTATATCAGCTCAGACTCATATCAACCTTACAATCTGGCATGATTTATATAAATTAACTCATATAATAAACTTTATAATCAGACTCATATCAACCTTACAATCTGGCCTGATTTATTTAAATTAACTCATATAATAAACTTTATAATCAGACTCATATAAACCTTATAATCAGCTCACATATTAAAAGTTCACTTGTGAGCCGTGTGTGAGTGCTGCCCCTTGTGGTCACTCAGTGTAAGTGAATGTAGACCCAGAGGAAGTGATGGTCCCTCTCACTCCTGTGTGTGTGTGTGCTGACTGAATCCCCAGCCACAGCCTCTTCAAAGTCCCAGCTTCAGAGACTCTACTTTCACGAACATGAGGTCTGGTCAGCACACACACACACACACACACACACACACACACACACACACACACACACACACACACACACACACACACACACACACACACACACACACACACACACACACACACACACACACACTCCCTGCAGCTGGAGAGAACACATTATCTCAGCTCCCCTCAAACTAGATGGGTGGGCAGCTCATAATAAGCTTTACTCTCTCTCTCTCTCTCCCCCCCCCTCTCTCTCTTCTCTCTCTCTCTCTCTCTCTCTCTCTCTCTTTCTCTCTCTCTCTCTCTCTCTCCCCTCTCTCTCCCCCTCTCTCTCTTCCCTCTCTCTCTCTCTCTTTTATTATATAAAATCATACTTTAGGTGCTCACAGATGTACATTTGCCAAGCTAGCAGAAAATACTGATACATGTGAACAGCACTTTGCCACTTTTGAACACTTGAAGCCGCCTGCCCATTAAGGCCTCCTGTTTTCTAAGAACACGCCTCGTTATCTGCCACAGTTGGGATTTTAAAGGGAGGAAGAGAAGGGGGGGGGGGGGGGGGGGGCTCTTATCTGTCAAAGTCGGTCGTGTATGACGGTGTTTAAACAGACCTAGGAAGTGCCTTCACTTACATTCGTTGTCACAGTGTCTGATTAACACAAACTGCCGCCATCTGTGTGAGCGTGGTTATCTGGGAAGAGTTAAAGGCATTGAGGGAGAGACTATTCATTGGACGGTTCTCGTGAGCATCACGGCGCAGCTTCAAAGCTGCTCGCCTCCCCCGCATCGACACGAACCGCCACAAACGCCTCCCCCCCCTGCTCCCACGGCGAGTCCAGCCCTGGTGTGTCCTCCTATCATCATGTAATTACGTGCATTAGTACAACATATAGGCCTTTACGCAATCTCCTCTAATCACCAATTTAATGCCATGGTGCATTGGAGGTAGCCGTGTAGGCTGCGTGTCGGCGCTTAATTGCATACGGACGGCCAGCGTCCCAGCGCTGCCTGTGTGGTGCGGGGGGGGGGGGGGGGGGGGGGGGGGGGGGGTTGCGGGGGTGCGTGGCGTCCCCACAGCGGAACCAAGCGATTTGCGTGGATGCTGCGCCTCAGAGCGCCTCGCTCCGGAGGCCTGAGAGAGCAGTTCTGTCGATCAGTGGGACTCCTCCCGCCTCCTTGGCAACGGGCTTGTGTTCCGTCTCGCGTCAGGAACCCACTTAAGCGGGCTAATTATCTTGCGTAAGCCAGAGACGGGGAGCACGCGGAGAGATCGCCTCTGGAGTGGGTGGATTTGTGCGCTGACTCCCACTGCCTCCACATATCCTCCTCCTCATCCACCTCCTCCACTTCCTCCATCTCCTCCTCCAGCTCAACTTCCTCCTCCTCCTCCTCTACCACCTCCTCCATCTCCTCCATCTCCTCCTCCATTTCCACTTCCTCCATCTCCTCCTCTTCTTCCTCCTTCTTCTACTCCTCTTCCTCCTCCATCTCCACCTCCTCGTCCATCTCTTCTTCTCCCCATCTCCTCTTCCTCCATCTCCCCACCTCCTCTTCCTCCTCCTTCTCTTCTCCTCCTCTATCTCCATCTCCTCTTCCTCCTCCATCTTCCTCCTCCTCACATGTGTCAGCCTCAGTTCTGTGATGTTCTTCCAACCCATCGCATCACAACACAAATCATATGATGTCATGCTGCCAAAGACTGAGGTGTAGATACCAGCCAATTCTCGCACACATACTATCAGGTTACACACTCACCCACACGCACTATCAGGTTACACACTGGCAAACACAAACTATCAGGTTACACAATCACCCACACACACTATCAGGATACATACTGACCCACACACACACTCTTGCAGGGACCGTAAAAGTAGGTCAGTTGTCAAACATAAATGAAGGCAGGTAAATGTCATAAAGGCATTATGAAGTCTACTGTGCCACTCAGGGTGGTTTTATGCGATCGTATTTCATGGCTGTAAATGAGAGTTTGTTGTGGATTTATGGGGTCTTTGCAATAAAAACAGATTTACTTGCTCATAAAGCTTTTATGTGGTGTGTTCATAGCCACTGTTTTAATGTGACACGTATTGGTCATTGCCGCTTGTCTACAAACGTCCTAATGGAAAGCTTGTTAAGGTATTGAGCCTCTTCGTACGAGATCACACCAGAACATATTCATCAGCGCTAGCTGTGCTGCTGTATAACATCCTTAACATATTCACCAGAAGCAGCAGTGCCGCGGAAGAAAATCCCTCAAATCCCTAAGCCCATATGCTATCAAGCCCTAACCCCTCGCCTGCTAAAGCCTTGGGCTGCCACTGTGCACCAAGTTATCCAAGTAATGACAACACAGATTTGATGATTTTTGCTGCTATTATGACAACATTTACTGCGCCCAAAAGGCCCTGGAAGATTTGCAGAAAAATTACAGACACGTTATGAAAGATAAAAATATGACCACTGTATTGTTTTTTTATTGATTTTTTGGGGGGGAGAGGGGGGGGGGGTGATTTTCTTGGTGTGGTGGTGGAGTCTATAGTGTTTAGACACAGTGCTACATTATCTCCCCCTCTAAACACACATGGCTCACAGTGTCATGTCTCAACATGGCTGGCTCTGCTTGGTGTTATACTGTATGGTTCAACTCTGCCTGGCATTTGCATGGCATTGATGCAGCTTACTGTGCCTTGGGTCTATGTGGATCACTGTGCCTTGCGTGTGCTGCATGTGGATCCCTCTGCCTTAAGTTAACATGGCTTTCTCTGCCTTGTGTTTCATCATGCGTTAGATCGTGTCTTGGGTTTCACTGTAGATCACTACAGTACATGTCTTGCATTTATGCAACTCACTGCGTCTTGTGTTTCACTGTAGATCACTACATGTCTTGCATTTATGCAACTCACTGCATCTTGTGTTTCACTGTAGATCACTATGCCTTGTGTTTCACTGTAGATCACTATGCCTTGTGTTTATGTTGATCACTGTGCCTTGTGTTTCACTGTAGATCACTGTGTCTTGTGTTTCTGTAGATCACTATGCCTTGTGTTTCACTGTAGATCACTGTGTCTTGTGTTTCTGTAGATCACTATGCCTTGTGTTTCACTGTAGATCACTATGCCTTGTGTTTCACTGTAGATCACTGTGCCTTGTTTATGTGGATCACTATGCCTTGTTTATGTGGATCACTCTGCCTTGTGTTTATGTGGATCACTATGCCTTGTGTTTCACTGTAGATCACTATGCCTCGTGTTTCACTGTAGATCACTGTGCCTTGTGTTTCACTGTAGATCACTGTGCCTTGTGTTTCACTGTTGATCACTGTGCCTTGTGTTTCACTGTAGATCACTGTGCCTTGTGTTTCACTGTAGATCACTATGCCTTGTGTTACACTGTAGATCACTGTGCCTTGTGTTTCACTGTAGATCCCTGTGCCTTGTGTTTCACTGTAGATCACTGTGCCTTGGTTATGTGGATCACTGTGCCTTGTGTTTCACTGTAGATCACTGTGCCTTGGTTATGTGGATCACTGTGCCTTGTGTTTCACTGTAGATCACTGTGCCTTGTGTTTATGTGGATCACTGTGCCTTGTGTTTCACTGTTGATCACTCTGCCTCGTGTTTATGTGGATCACTATGCCTTGTGTTTCACTGCACTGTGCCTGGTGTATCACTCTGCAAAAGTGGGAGAAGATGAGAGACTCCATTCTGCATTCACATCTATAGTTCCAGCAGCCAGCCCTTTACTTGGCTCACACTTGGCTGACGGATTTCAATGCAAATGCAGAGGCCACTCAATGTGCTGGGAAGGACGTGGAGTTTCCTTGCTATTTAAGGCTGAATAAGAGGGATGAGGCTCATTCGAGTGTTGGTTGTTACCAAGTGGATGTACTCTAGAACTACTGGAAGCCTAGGAATGATTATTGAAATCAAATATTGCACAAGCGCAGGCTGTCAAGTTCAGTGTAGTTCTGACCAGGCTTTGAAGTTTCCCCTTCGCCTGTGCTGAGTCCTCTGAGATCAGTTTCATTTGAACATCGGTTGGTCTCATGTTACACAAATGTCAAGGGTAAAGGCCCGTTCACACCAAGTGTGTTAGGGGCATTACCCAGTGTGTTAGGGCAGGTATCAAGACAGATATTACCCAGTGTGTTAGAGGCAGGTATCGTGAGAGATATTACCCAGTGTGTTAAGTATCATAAGAGATAT
>NC_085000.1:14777727-14817727 GCF_963854185.1 Sardina pilchardus | reverse complement strand
GTATCCAAACAATTATGCTAATAAGGGCGCTTTAAATGTGAATTTATGGGGTATGGTCAGCGACGAGGGAGAAAATTGTTGACGTTTGAACTCCAGTCAAAACAAGCCAAATCATCTGTTTCTGATTAGCTGCTATAGAGTTCAGTATGCAGTGGTGCACACGCACACCGTCTTTGTGTTCATATTATTGCATGTGGGAAAAACAGAGGTTTTTTTCAGCGCACACAAAGAAAGGGACCATAAGAGGGCACAACATGATTTTTTTTTAAATTATTTAGCACACACATTGATAATTCAACAATAAATAAATAAAATAATATGATTACAATTTCCTTACAAATGAGCAGAAATAAGAGCATAGAAATCAAAGTACTTTAAAACAGTTGAATAACATGGCAAAATAAAAGATGAAGAAATGAAGAGTGCACTAGGTAAACAAAAAAACATAGCAAAACAACAACATGGCAGATGAAGAATGAAGAAATCACAAGGTAAACAAAAAACACTGCAAAACAATAACATGACAGAGTGTGTAGTCGGTGGTAGTCTGCAGTGTGCTGCTTCGTGTTGGTCTCAGCTGTGATTGTGGTGAGATCTCTTCCTCTTCCTCTTCCTCCTCTGAAATATTCACATCCTCAGGTGTCTGCAGTTCACAGAATCATTAATATCTAATTACAGACGCTAATGGCACAGAGCGGAGAGCCAGGAGGCCAAGTAATCATTCTCCCATATGCCACCCTAGGGTGTGAGTGTGTGTGTGCGTGTGTGTGTGTGTGTGTATGTGTGTGTGTGTGTGTGTGTGTGTGTGTGTGTGTGTGTGTGTGTGTGCATGCGTGTGTGTGTGCATGCGTGTGTGTGTGTGTGTGTGTGTGCGCATGTGTGTGTGTGTGTGTCTGTACTTGCCTGTACACATGTCCATTAGTCCCATGCACCCACTCTCTATGGAATGAGGAACCTGTTGTGTTGCCTTCACACGCAGCTGTAATCAAGCTAGTTTTCACGTAATAAGATACTGCAAGCGTCAAGGTTTATTGGTTTGACAACTTTTTCCTCACCGTAGTGAGTCTTCCCTAATGAGGGCAGGCTATAGGGAGGGGAGAGACGAGCTGAATGCACAGAACAGAGCAGAGCAGAACAGCAGTGTGTGTTCCCTAAGCCACACAGCCAGCCAGGCGTGGATGGGAAACTCCAGCCGAACAGCTCAGGCAAGGCAAAGTGTCAGGGGGAGCTTTAATAATGCTCTCTCTCACAGCAGCAACCTTGTTGCAGCGCGAGAACAACACAGGAACAGACACACGGGGAAGACAGGAGGAGAGAAATCGAGAAAGAAAGAGAGGAAGAGAGAGCGATAGACTAGAGAGATTGGGAGAGAAAGAGAGAGCCAGAAAGAAAGAAAGAAAGAAAAAGCCAGAGAGAAAAGACTACTGAATGAGAGGAGCTCGGAAATCGGAGGTACTTGTGGTGCGTTTCTATAGCAACCAGTTGGCAAAACTAGGACAAAACCATAAAAAGGGAATACATATACAAGAAATAATATCAATATAAATAAACATAAGCCTGACTGACAGCGTGCTACTTTTTCCTCCATATAATTATTTCAACAAAAAGGCATTTCGGTTTCCCCTTGATAATCCGTGACAGGAGAAAAGTGCAGGGATGATTGGAGGCTTCTGGAAGGAGAAGGGCGGAGGTTGATAACTCAAACAGGCAAGAGGATAACCATCAAAGTGCCTCCCTACCTGATGTCAGTGAGCCTTCCTCTCAGCGACGCCTTTGAAGTTCCACACTTACCTCTGTGGCGCCAGAATTAAAGAAAAGTTACATATAAAAAAAAGTCTGACTCAATATCGAGCAATAAAAGGTTACATCCAGACTGGCTTTTACCAGCCCCTGTGTTTCTTTGTATAGTAAACCAGATAAGGATAAACATACACACACACACACACACACACAACATATAAACACACATACTGACACACACACACACACACACACATGCACACGTGCTGTAGCCCTCCCCAAAGGCTTGCTACAGCGATGCAGTGAGCATGAAAAGGTATGCAGCAACACCTCTCCATGAGCCCACGGAGGAAGTGATGCGACTTCCCAAGCACACAGATCCCATTTTGATGTTTGGCGGATATGCGTCAGGTGCGTGAACAGATAGGAATTACCATAGCATATGGAGGCCAACAGCGCTTACCGGGAGCCTGGATTCTCCATATCTTATCTCCACTGTGACTTCCCAGGCTATCATGGGAATATCCTCATGGCTGATCCTCTGATGGTGGAGGAGGTTAGGAATGGGGGGGGGGGGGGGGGGGGTATGGGGTATGGGAATGACAGGAAAATGACAGGAAACGCACAGAGACACTGAATGGGATGAGAAATATACAGTGCTTCACTGTTGCTTGGAGTACTACTGAAAGGGTACTCCTGGAGGAGTTGAGATTGGGGTTCTCTCAGAGGAGTTAGGGGTATGGGGCTCTCCTGGAGGAGTTAGGAACAGGGTTCTCCCAGAGGAGATAGGAGTAGGGTTCTCCTGGAGTAGTTAAGGGTAGGGTTCCACAGAGTTATGGTACTGTTGAGTTAACTGAAGTTAGGACTAGGTTTACAGTTTAACTGAAGTTTAAGACCAGGTTTAGGCCATCTCATCCTGCAAACAGAGAATAAGCTCCTATGCAGAACTGTTTCTCCTGAGCAGGACTACAGTAGTTCTCCTGAGCAGGGCTATAGTAGTTCTCCTAAGCAGAGCTGATTCTCATGCATAGGGCTACAGTAGTTCTCCTAAGCAGAGCTGTTTCTCATGTGTAGGGCTACAATAGTTCTCCTAAGCGGAGCTGTTTCTCATGTGTAGGGCTACAGTAGTTCTCCTAAGCGGAGCTGTTTCTCATGCATAGGGCTACAGTAGTTCTCCTAAGCAGAGCTGTTTCTCATGCATAGGGCTACAGTAGTTCTCCTAAGCAGAGCTGTTTCTCATATGTAGGGCTACAATAGTTCTCCCAAGCAGAGCTGCATTTCAAGCTCCAACAGCTTTGAAGGGCAATCCTTTCACCGATTCATTTCACCAAGAATGAGACCCAGTTAACCCAGTAATCCATGCATGAAGAACAGAGCTGCAGATTAATACAGCTACACAATACACCCCACTACCCCCCCCCCCCCACACACACACACACATACACACAGTGCACTCACACTCATAAGGCTATCACCCCCCGCCACACACACAGACATGCACGCCCCACCTCATCATCCAGTGCTTCATGCTCATACATAATCTGCCCTTATTTGTGTGATGTGCATGTCATATCAGTGGCCAGTCGTGATTCTGTGTGTGTGTGTGTGTGTGTGTGTGTGTGTGTGTGTGTGTGTGTTTGTGTGTGTGTGTGTGTGTGCGTGTGTGTTGTCATATCACCGAGAGTGTGTATTTTGTGTGATGCGTGTTGTCATAGCATGTTGGGAAATGTTTTCTTAGGGGACAGCCATCCATGCCTCCCTGGTGTGCTGCCAACATGCTGGCCCCTTACCCATACACACACCCCTGGGGAGGGAGGAGGTGGCAGGGGTGTGTGTGTGTGTGTGTGTGTGTGTGATGGAGGGTGGGGATGGTGTGTGATGAGGTGGGTGGGGGGGGCGTGTGTGTGATGAGGAGTGGTGGGGAGGGTGTGTGTGTGTGTGTGTGTGTGATGAGGAGGGCTGGTGAGGGGAGGGTGGTGTGATGGTCTATCCTGGGACAGACAGCGATGCAGAGAAGCCTCTCCGGGCCTCATTAAAGCAATGCTGGCCTCCTGTCAGATGGGGTGGAGGGATCCAGAGATGCTGCCGCTGCTCAGGGTGTGTGTTACCTTCCACAGCGCTCACACAACTTCAGCACCATCCCCTTTTTTCGGACGCGTCTCCGGCTCGCGACTCCGCGGTCCTGAAATGAGCCGTGTGTTATTCCGGTGCATGGCCGGCCCGGCCCGGCAGACATCTTCATCTCCAGACTGAAGCAGCGCAGCGCGACCTTGGCAGGTGTCCATCGCTTATTCATGTGAGCTAAAAAAACGCCCCAGGGACAGCTTTTACGCTACAGGTGCCACAGCTACTGTGACATTTATGTGACAGTGAGACTAGAAAAACGGCTGAAGTCGGAAGTGTAGTAGTAGAGTGCAGCAGAGAATGAGTGAGTGTGTGTGTCTAAGCACAATGTGCTTTTTTAAAAAAATATCAGAACATAGTCCATTTTTTTGGTTCAGGGTCTAATCAGTCCTGTACAGCTAGCGCTGTATCTCAGTGGTGGTGCAGTGTATCGACTCCCAGGCCTTTGAAGTTAAATTCAGTTATGTCCCTGCCCAGCTCCCCCTCTCTCTCTCTCTCTCTCTCTCTCTCTCTCTTTTTCTCGCAGATCAAAGTCTTCCTGCAGCGCCATCGCAGCCTTCCGTTGGCCTTAGCGCGGCAGCAGTCATCCACGCCCGTGTCTCCGCACGTCCCGTACAGCTCACGCCCTCCGCTGAGGGGGCCATTCAAATTCACCAAGTTGAGGGAGGGAAAGGGGAAGCACTCTTGGCCACGGCTCCCACCGACGGGGCAGGCAGGATTTGTTGTGAGTGACATGAGCGTGGAGATGAGTGTGTCTGTAGGTGTCAGCAGCCCTTATGTTGTGGCTGAGAGAGAGACATCATTTATTCTGACAGGGCAGACGTCTCCACACAGCTCTCCTACAGTATGCCGGCTACCACGGCTTTGCTGAGGAGTGCAGGGTTTAGCATGGGCTATGTGCACAAAGGGCTCGTTCTGGGCTTTTGTTTCCGATGGAGCCAGGTGTGTTTGAAGCTATTGTTCATGCAATTAGTGTCTAGACGGACCCAGTTAGGTGTTGCACCTAGTGAATCAGCATGTTACGATAAAGAGGGATTTATGCGTGTGTTCAAATTCAAAGACCCTTTCGTGCTTGTAGCTTATTAGAACCTCTATTTCTGATGAGAGCATCAGGAAACTTTCCATCTGGAGACTTCTAGCCCAAATACCTCAGCCAAAAACACCAAATACATTAGCAAAAGACTTCCACCACAAATACAAACAACTCAAGCAAAAACATATCCGACACCAAGACCTCAAACTCAAATCCAAAGACCTTCACCACAACCATGCAAACACCTCAACCACAGAGACATCTCCTACTAACACCTCGATCACAAACACCTCAGCAACAAATACCTTAAACACATTCAACTCCACCACAGAACCTCAGAGTCAAACCTCAGAACTTGCCCATTGTTAGAATGTTCTAGAAGATCCAGCAGAACCCACCCCTCTGTCTTCAGGAGGTCCCACATTGAGGAGTGGGCACCTCTGTCTGTCTGCATGTCTGCCTGCCTGCTCAGGGTGCAACAACGCACAGACACCATCTCCCCCCCCCCCCCCCCCCCCCCCCCTCCGATATCACCAAACGGTGCCCACAGATCTGAGGAGCATGATGCGCGTAATCTCCCGGTGTGCGGCCGGCTCCCAGGGCACGGTCATTAGCTGTGCGCGAGAGCGGAGCCGACCGGAGAGGAGCGGAGAGAGGGGGGGACGCTGGCGCTCTCGCTCACAGCGGCGCTCTCATTAGGCTCAGTGTAGCAGGGACCTTGAGGAATGGTGTTTTTCTGGCCATTTGCTCCTGAGCCATTTGACTTTGCAAAATCCCTCATTTACGCTAATGGGATTGCCTGCTAATTATGGCTAAACAAAAAGGTGGCCCCGTGGTCACGGAGCGCACAATAGATCTTCAGATCTGGGAGGAGAGAGAGTAAAAAAGAGAGTGCTGGGGGGAGAGAGAGTGTAAAAAAGAGAGTGCTGGGGAGAGAGGGAGGAAGAGAGAGATAGGTAGAGAAGTAAAGGCAGTTCTGTGTTGAGGTGAATTTGTTCAGAGAACCGGAGACCTGAGAGAGCAGAACCCATCTCTTATTTGAATTTATGTGTCACATATTTGGAGCTTTTCCCGGAATCAGCACTTCCTTTGTGCTACACTAACGTCCTGTTCTACGGTGACGTCCTGTGCCGTGTTGAGTGTGTGTGAGTCTCACCGGGACGGATAGAATTGGCAGGAGCGGCGTGCAATATGAAACCGCTGACGACAGAGAACATTCTCCTCTGCGTAGTCTGACTCCCGGGCGCGTACAGGAGGGGATCCGAGGACACGCATGCAGGACCTTTATTCAATACAAACCACACACACACACACACACACACACACACACACACACACGCAGGACCTTTATTCAATATAAACAGCACACACACACACACACACACACACACACACACACACACACACACACACACAAGCAGGACCTTTATCTAATACAAACAGGACACTCACACACACACATGCAGGACCTTTCCTCAATACAAACAGGACACCCACCCAGGGTACACACACTCAGGATACACACGCAGGACAGACAGAGGACCTTTCCACACACTCTTAGGCAGAGATGTCAAGTCCAGCTTCAGAAAATGTTTGCACAGAACACAGGTGATTTCACTAACTAGCAGATCTACCTGGCTTAAGCATTGTGCTGATTAGAATGAGAGGATTAAGTGAATGAATGGAACTATGGGTGCATTTGTAAATTGCCACTCTGAGCGCTCCGAACACACCCTCAGGAACTGCTAACTGCTTTTGGGGTTGAGAGAGTGTTCAGAGTTCAGAACGCTTGGAGAGGCAATTTACGAATGCACCCAAATACACCCAAAAATGCGGCAGGACTTTTACTTTCTGAAGTTGCTCTTATACCTCTGTTTTTAGACTCAGTTTTACACTCAGTACACACACTTTCAGTGCTATGACAACACATACACACACACACACACACACGCACACATGCACACACACATTCACTCACACACACACGCACACACACACACACTCTCAGAATAGACTCTCAGGACTCTCAGGAGAGTCATTTAGCAAAAAATCCATGTTTCAGAAAATGTCATGAATAATGTTAATATTAAAGCTCCTCGTCAATATTTCATTGATGTAAGAGGAAATCCATTGTCCAGTCGATGATCCTGCATCTGCAGTTACTGTAACAAAAGTTCCGGAGCATTACGCATTTATCCCTGTCGATCCCTGTGGTATATATTATCTCTGCACCGGCCCTCCGGACATACACACATAAAACAGCATGCACACGTCTTCTTCTTCTTACTCTAACTTTTCATTCTTCTTCTCTGAGCCCGTTGCGTCATGTTCCTTGATTCCAGGACAACACTGGGAATTATTATTCAATACAATTCAGCCAGGACATGAGAGATGAAGCCCAAAGCCAACCAGGTAACTGCCTAACTGTCTGGTACAAGGACATTTTCAAACATGCCTACCAGGCTTAATTAAAGGCTGCTGTACTGTATGTGCCACAGGCTTCATACTGAGAGGCTGTAGGAAACGGCTGCTGAGCATAGCGGTCTAAGGGGGGGAAGGGGTTTCTGAAGATCTACCGTACTACTAGCTAGCTTATGGCATGGTCTATTACACCCAGTGGAGCAGACCCGCTCTTTATTAGTGCATGGGTAGCAGTGCAGCATAATGTGTGGTCAGAGGCCAGGCCTCTCCGAGTTTAATTAGGAGCACGTCCACTAGGAGGGCCTTGCTCTCAGTATTCTAAAACTGCAGTGGCTGGGTTTTGTTTTAGAAAAAGTCTTATCTACGTTTTTAACAGTTTGAGAGATGCGGCCGGAATTGGATCTCACCGGCCGACAGATCTCCGCTGGGAACAGAACTGCCGCCAGTTACAGGTAAAATATATTAGAGCTTTAATGTCCTTTTATTATGTTTCTGTAAAATGTTGTGAACTGAAAGGAGAATAGAGCCAGGGAGGGGTCATTGCAAGGGAGGTGTTATTGCAATTTTGTCCATTGAGAGAATGTATGCTCATTTTATTACATTTTAGTAACTAAGCGCACTAGTGAAAAGAGCACACATTCCCTCAAACATAGACCAATTAATATCTTGCAATGACACCTCTGGGGTTCCATAGGGATATAATGTGTGGATTTAACATTTTAACATCATGTGTAGAGCCAAATTCCACATTCCAAGCAAATTCAATGCGCAATATTTGTGTGTATTTTTGTTTTTCAACCGACAGCACAGATGTAAAGCTGCTAATAGATATAAGAAAAAGCCACTCTGTAAAAGACTTGCACATTTGTCAGGTATTGTCAGTACTGCTGTACACTGCAAATGATTTGATTCTAATCGAGACAAAAAAAAATGAAATTTAGAAGTTTAAGATAATTTATCTTGTTTCTTAATTCAAGTATTAAACTTTGCACTACAATCTTATTTCTAGAGTTATTTATCTTAATGTAAGAAATCTTGTCAAGTGAAATTATCTTGCTGCATGGACAGCAAAAAAACAAAGGTTTTGAGTACCTTTGTTTTTAGACACCCCTGTTTTTCCGTTGCACCGTTGCTACGGTCTTCGGTGTACCGTTGCTATGGTCTTCGGTGTGGTGAAGGTCACAAGGTCATGATACAGGGTCAGCTGCACAGCAGGCCTATGAGGTGCACCGCCTTTACAATCCTCTCAGGGTTTGTGTTGTCCACTAACACCTCGCTAGTGCAGAGGCCAGTCAACATCGCTCAGTATAATTCACACACACACACACACACACACACACACACACACACGACAGCGCCCATGTCGGCTGCAGTCTGGTATAACGCTCTGAAACGATACCCCCTCTCCACCCCCCAGTTCAGCCCCATCTTCACACACACACACATGCACACACACACACACACACACACACACACACACACACACACACACACACAAACACACACACACACCCGACAGCTCCCAGTTCAGCCGCGTGCTCTGTCTCCACCTGGCAGCTCGTGTGTTTAGCATAATTGCTGCCCTGTTCTCGTCGTCTCTCGCGCGCCTCCACACTACACTGCGGGCTGCTCCATGCAGATGCACAGTCTGGGTTTGGAGGCCCTGCCGAGAGGCCTGCACAGGCGTATGTAGGTCAGAACTCTGAGCCCACAACACAATGGACGGATGGAGGGAGAGAGGGAGGCCTGGGGGGGAAGAGAGGAGGAGAGGAGGAGGAGGAGGAGGAGAAGGAGGCGCAGCGAGGGGCATGCATCACTGCCAGAGTGTGTATTTAATTAGAGCTGGGTCCTGCATATGGAGCTTGGCCAGGTGGGACTACACGGAGACAGTCTGTGGCTCTCGCTAGCCAATCCCGGCTCTGCTCCACGACCACAGGCGCCACACTCATCTCAGGAGAGGAAGCAGAGGCAGTGAAGGATGCCCAGGCGGCCGCTTGCCGTAGCCCAGATCTGGCCTGGACGCGGCGCGGATCCGGCTAGACTCTGAGCGAGTGCGCAGATGGCCGGGAGGAATGAGGAGAGGGAAAGGTTGCTGCTCTTGAAGAGATAATCTGCTGAAAGTCCAGTCAATGTCCAACAGGCATGTCTCAGCGCCAGCCCAGCTTCCGAGCCTATTTACCCTTGGTCCACTGCATACAGGCGGCGCATGGCTTGGACCAGCCCCTCACCACTTCCCTGCTGCCAGCAGCCAGAACAGCAGAGGCTGTGTGTGTGTGTGTGTGTGTGTGTGTGTGTGTGTGTGTAAGCCCGAGACCATTCGGCCCGTGCTGTTTAGCTAAAACCTTGACATGTTACACTGGGAAGAAAGCTTGTCCGCAGAAGCATTTTATTTTGTTTGGGTATCCGGAGAAAAAGCCGAGCTGTGCTCTCCCTCTTGTGTGTGTGTGTGTGTGTGTGTTTGTGGGTGGAATTTGTCGGTAATAAAGATTAAGTGTGTTTGTGGGTAACCTTGTGGATGAGTTCTGTAAGTTGAGGTTTGTGTGCCTGTTATTGTGTTTGTGAGTCTGTTATTATGTCAGCTAGCAATTACTGGATAATAGATGGCACAATGTGTAAATGAACGGTAAATTAAGATGGAAGCGCCAACACCAAGATATCCTTTGACAATGCCCAGACAAAACACCAAATTGCTGGTTGCCAGCAGAATGTTTAACCTTGGTGAAACCCAATGTAGAAGTAATGAACATGTGACAAGTAACCATCATGTTGAATTTAACAAAATGTAAAAAGAAAAGTTTAACAAGCCTTGCTGTACAGGGAATGGATGGAATCAGATATATTTCCAGATATACTATTTTTCACGGTTCTTTTTATTTGTTCCGTACTCCAGGCTTGATATCCGAGGGTGTGAGTGTGCTGGCCACGCTTCTGTGGTCTGTCTGTGTGTGACAGGCTCTCTCCGCCACTCTCTGAGTAAATGAAGAAGGCAGTGGAGCAGAAGAGATCGCTCTTTGGGTAAGTGCAGTATCTCTTTCACCTGATTGACATCACACAGACAGGTATGCGCAAGGAAATCCACGGAGCAATCAGCTGCGATTTGCTCTGATAAAGGGACAGAAGCATGGGAATCCAGCTGAGCCACTGAATAGACATCTGTGGGCACTGCCACAACCATACAAGCCTTACCATTAGCCTTTACTTACCATTAGCCTTTACTTACCGTTAGCCTTGACTTTTTAGCTTTACCATTACCATAAGCCTTCCAACTGTATGTTTTTCAACCACAGGAATTTGTGTCTCTTTTCATGTTAAGTCCCAAATCATTTTTAAGAAACAAAATAACAAATAAACATACAGGGTTAAGCTATCGCTTACTTTGCCCCTTTCTGTTTGGTGTGGAAGAAAGGTCACTATTTTGTTTTATTTTGGTTTTATATATCAGCCACAGCTAAAGGATTTGTGATAATATCTATATAATTGACAATATCTATAAAAATGTTTGATATTGTTGTAACGGCATGACTATAAAAAGACGGACTCGGACTGACTTAAAACCGTTGAGATTGGCACCTTTACATTAAATGTTTGACAGGAGCGCTCCGTAACTCCAGTAAAACTCCCATTATTTCTTTCCGACTTTGGAAATGTAGTCACTGACTGTGAAATCGCTCGAAAATAGTATGATGTAAGGCCGCCATTAGCTGTTGAATTTGTTCTCACAAAGAAAACTTCACAGCTGTGCAAATGCCTTGGCTTAGTGTGGCTGTTGTGGAGAGTGGAGCTTTCCCACTGTACTTTTCCAACAGCACGCCGTCCTTGGAATTACTTTTAATGTATGTATATCCATCTTAATTTCCCCTGAAAGTCTGCAACAGCCCTTAATGTGAATTAAGAGGTGCGTAATTTGCAAACCTTTCTCCTTGATCTTTTGGTGTGCAGTGGCCAAACTTTTAATTATTACAATTACAAGTCAGTGCACAACTCCACTTAGCATTCTCAGAGAATGACCAAACCGTTCAGGGTTGTGGTTCCATGGTGTGTGGTGTGTGTATGTGTGTGTGTGTGTGTGTGTGTGTGTGTGTGTGTGTGTGTGTGTGTGTGTGTGTGTGTGTGTGCGTGTGTATGTGTGGTGAAATATTAATGAGAGGACATGGGCAGAAACCCCCTTCCAAAACACATCACAAAGACCATTCATTTGTTACCGCTAATATCCGTTAATGACACTGTTAACAAACATGCTAGCAGACCATTTCTGCTACAGAGAACAGCAGGACACAGTGGGGCATGCAGGATGAGGCAAGGAGCGCATGTTAATATGCTAACACGGATTAGGCTACACAGTGACAGCTGGTTAATATGCTGATTGGCCATGCAGGAGATCATGTGGACGTAGCATGAAACAAGTGGCTAGGTCACGACATGCTAATTAGGCTATCAGTGTATCCCTCAGTCACATACCCAGCTGAGCTTCTCCGGCTCATCAGAGGGACTTTCTCACATATCCGCAGTAAAGACACAACGCATCAACACATCGGTCAATTAGGGGGTGGATTTAGGTCGCAAAAGACTGTGTTTACATGTACATCCACCCACATCAGACAGCCATCTTATTTGGGAGTGTAGGCTACTGTAGGCTACCTATGTTCCCCAGGTCCTATGTCCCCCCCCCCCCCTTTTTTTTTTAAAGGCTGCTATGTCCCCGCTTTTCCCAAATACATATGTATGTATGTATTGCGACTGGGAAACATTGGACTCTTTTGGGGGAAAACAATGACCCTGGGAATATAGGGATGACTCCTCTTATTCATTACATTACATTACATTACATTATATTACATTACATGTCATTACATTACATATTTTTAACCAAAGCGACTTACTGTACCACATGGTAAAAAAACAAACACATTTTTACGTTTTTAAGAGCAATTCTAACAACAATTTTAAATCAATAATTTTAAATCAATAAACAAAAACCACAATAAGTGCATCAATGAGTGTAATAAGTGCGTCAATGAGGGGAAATGTCCGTATAGGATCAGCATGCACACTTCATTCAAGAGACCAGTCCTCTCAGAGTGTGTGAGCCGTCCTCTCAGAGTGTTGTGTGAGCCGTCTTCTCAGAGTGTGTGAGCCGTGGGCTCTGTGTGTACGTCTGGCCCTGTCCTTCCAGACAACAGCACGGACGAGGCCACGTGTGAGTCGGACATCTGTGGTCTGGGCGTCCGCGGCTCGCTGCTGAGTGGTCGGAGTCCTGTTTTGACAGGTCGCTGTGACATTTCGCTGCTTGTCGGTTAGTAGGCAAAGAGCAGCTGGCCCTGACCTGTGTGAATGTTAATGTTCTTTACTGGAGTGTGTAAATGTCACAAGTTGCCGTGCGTCTCGCCTGCCCACGTCCTCCATGAGGGCTGGCTGGCAGAAAGGACGCCATTACAACCTTCATGTTGAACGAGGTCTGAGAAAATGATTGACGTAATTTAGTATTTCTCCTGCTCCCACATTTGCTAGTCTTCTTTGCTGAATCGGACAAAATTGGCCCTCCTTGAGGGTTGCTGCAGCTGTCAGTCAGTGGATGTCAAATGCTCAGCTACTGTATGACATGTCTCTGAAATTACCTCACTTGGACTTTACAATTAGTTCTAATTATGAACTGTTCCACTAGCCCTTGATGAACATAATGTAGTTACCTCCGCCTAAGGAGGTTATGTTTTCATCGGGGACCGGCATATGTTTGTCTGTTTGTTTTTTTGTCTGTCTGTCTGTCTGTCTGTCTATCTGTCTGTCTGTTAGCAAGATAACTCAAAACGTAATGGATGGATTTCGATGAAAGGGAAGGTCAGAGATGACCCAAGGAAGAAACGATTACATTTCGGGAGTGATCCGTATCACCGTTGGGATTCTGGAGCCGTTTATGTGTTTTGCTTAGTGGTGTAATGGCATGGTATGGCCACGTGGTGGTGATCGGAATAGTTTAGGTTCAAATGTATGACAACCTAGGAAGAACAATACAGGCGGAGGTCTGCGCTCTCTGAGTGCTTTTCTAGTTCTGTTTTTTTGGCAAAGTGTGTGGGGTTTTTGTAATACCTGTAGTATTACAAAAGGTAGGTAGTTAGATCATTTATAATGTATTTACCTCACCTTTTAGGTATTTAGCTCACCTATCAGGATGTTAGCACACCTTTTAGGTACTCAGCTAACCTCAGGTAGTTAGTTCTCTTGGGTGTCAAGAGAACTCCTTAGTGCGTCTTTAAAGTTTACATAAGATAATATCCTATGACAACCAAGTTAGCTGACATTATGTTTCAAAATTGTCCTTCTGATTGTTTTTAATTGCACGGAAATACTAATACCTTCTCAAACTGTTTTGCGGGTGTTTGCCAACGTTCACTGAGATCTCAAGGCAAACACAAAACTGTTTGCCAGCGTTGGGCCTTATGTGTGCGAACATGAGTGCTCCTCAGGTGTGCTGTCAGGCTGCAGTGTGTTACCTGGTGCCGTGCAGTCATTACGCTGGCAGCTGCCTCCAGTCTGTGAGATGACATGGAGTGCCTCCCATTCAGCGTTTATACGTCCTCCCTCGCTCCTCGGTGAGGATCATCAGTGAGGATCGAGGCCCAAGGAGCGCGGGGAGGACGTTATAAATGCTGAATGAGAGGCACCATAGAGTGGAATATGGCTTCCATTCAACCTCCTCTGTGTACCAAGAGAGTGCCTGTCTGTGTGACAGAGTGACAGCCAAAGACAGGGCGTCTCAGAGTGTCCACACTGCAACTACGTACCAAGTCTGGTTTTTATTCAAAGCACTGTGGGGGATAAGAGAATGAGAGAGAAGAGAGAGAGAGAGAGAGGAGAGAGGAGAGAGAGGAGGACAGCAGAGGAGGAGTGGAGGGACGAGATGATGATGATGAGGAGGAGGAGGGAGGAGGAAAAGGACGACCACGGGCCGGGAAGGGCAGAGGGACACAACTCAAGTATCCTCCTCAGAGGATGACAGAGGAGTCGTCCGAATGAGTTTAGGAGCGCCGGCGGCGTCTGACCAATAGCGCGACCCCCGTGTGATGTCGGCCGTGTGTTTATGTAATGGCCACGACACCCCTGCCCGGCCTCCCACCTCAGCCGTTTATATAACATCATGAAAAATATATTTAAAGTCTTATCAGCCGCGCAGCGCTCTCTCTCTCTCGCTCTCTCTCTCCAGCCCGGCTGCGCTGTTGCCTTGGAAACCAAAATTCCCCACAAGTGAGGACTGCCTGAAGCGAGAGCAGTTACAATATTGCTTCTCTCTGTCTTCTGCCACTCTCATTATCTCTTTTGTGTTTACTAATATTTTTCTTCCACTTCTCCATGTTTCGCACAAACACACACACACACACATAGAGACACACACACACACCCTACTGTGCTCAAGCGCCCAACTCATTACAAGTGTGTAATTGATTTAGGATTGTTATGTAATGTGCTTTTATCTCTCTCTCTCCTTCTTGCTCTCTCTCTCTCTTTCTCTCTCTCTCTCACACAAATCATGAGATGCAGCAAAGGTTTGTTTTTCTCTCTTGCCTTCATAAAAGCACCCTTTGAGGTATGATTCGGCAGTGTGTGTACAGTCGTATGTAGAAGCGTTTGAAATGTGAAAATAATTCCATTTCTGCGTCAGCCGTATCGCCACACTGGCCGGCGCTGGGAAGCCTCCCACTGCTCGTGGAGTGTGTGTGTTGACGTGGTGTTACTGCACAGCTGGAGGGTGGAGTGTGTGTGTGTACACGTTGTGTTACTGGACGGCTGGCACATTCCTGTGTGTGTGTGTTGTCTTGTTAGTTATTAGAAGTTAGTGCTGCTTACTGTGTGTGTGCTCCTTAGCAGTTGGCTGTTGTTCTCTTCCTATTGCTGCGTCTGTGAAGTTGTTCTCACACACACACACACACACACACACACACACACACACACACACACACACACACACACACACACACACACACACACACACCTTATGTGTTTCTCATATGTGGGTTGTTGTCATACACACACATATCTTGTGTGTTTATCATGTGTGGGTCTCATACACACACACACACACACACACACACCTTGTCGTGTGTTTATCATATGTGGGTTGGTCTCATATTACACATACATATCTTGTTGTGTGTGTATCCTGTGTGGGTTGTTCTCTCACACACATATCTTATGTGTTTCTCATGTGGGTTGGTCTCATACATATGCATGCTGTTGACATACATCATATTGTGCGTGTTGATGTCATAGACGTGTTTTTTTGTCTGTATCATTTGATAACTGTATTAATGAAATCATTATAATTAATGATCAGTATTCTGTAGTTAGGATGTCTCTATGTGAATAATGTGGCGGTGTTAGGCAATAGTGTGTTTGGTGTGTTTATGATACAGTATATACTGTATGTATTGTGTTTGTCTGTGTGTGTGTGTGTGTGTGTGTGTGTGTGCGTGTGTGTACATAAAATCTTCTAAGAAGTCGCTGCTAGGCACGGAACCCACAGGCGAGTGGGGAAATGCCACTGTTTAAGCCAATCAAAATGAAGACATCAAGAGCAGTGACAGGATCACCCAATCAAACGCACACATGAGGAGCGGAGAGGAGCGGAGAGGAGCGGAGAGGAGAGGGATCAGAGCGTGCTGGATGAATGGCTGCATTGTTTAAGCGCCCGCTCCGCTCCACTCTCTCCCGCTCTCTCCCGTCCTCTTGCACCGCTAAGTAGGTCAGCTTGGGAGTCTGTAATGTGCTCACAGAGCTTTGAGCTTCACCGGCTCAGAGCCGACCGGGCCGGCTGCATTCACATTCAGCACCAGAGTCTCTCGCAGTGGCCTTCACGCCGCCGTGGTGCGCCCCATGCACGCGCGTGTGTGTGTGTGTGTGTGTGTGTGTGTGTGTGGGTGTGTGTGTGTGTGTGTGCGGGACCACCTATGGGAATGCTCTGAAGCGCTCCATATGTGCAGCTTATGTCGGAATCAATGCGCTTATCAGGCGTGTGGTGAACTCTATAACGAGGCGGAGCATGTGCAGCTCTCATGTGCAGCTCTCTGCCCCAGCACTGGAGAAGGTGCTGTGTTAAGGTGCTGTGTTGAGGCTGGAGAAGGTGCTGTGTTAAGGTGCTGTGTTGAGGCTGGAGAAGGTGCTGTGTTGAGGTGCTGTGTTGAGGCTGGAGCAGGTGCTGTGTTGAGGTCCTGTGTTAAGGATAGATAAGGTGCTGTGTTGAGGTGCTGTGTTGAGGCTGGAGCAGGTGCTGTGTTGAGGTGATGTGTTAAGGATAGATAAGGTGCTGTGTTGAGGTGCTGTGTTAAGGATAGATAAGGTGCTGTGTTGAGGTGCTGTGTTAAGGATAGATAAGGTGCTGTGTTGAGGTGCTGTGTTGAGGCTGGAGCAGGTGCTGTGTTGAGGTGCTGTGTTAAGGATAGATAAGGTGCTGTGTTGAGGTGCTGTGTTGGGGCTGGAGAAGGTGCTGTGTTGAGGCTGGAGCAGGTGCTGTGTTGAGGCTGGATAAGGTGCTGTGTTGAGGCTGGATAAGATGCTGTGTTGAGGTGCTGTGTTGAGGTGCTGTGTTGAGGCTGGATAAGGTGCTGTGTTGAGGCTGGATAAGGTGCTGTGTTAAGGATAGATAAGGTGCTGTGTTGAGGCTATATACTGTACGATTATATGTTGAGGCTGTATAAGATATATGTTGAGGGAGTATACGATTCTGTGTTGAGGCTGTATAAGATTGTGTGTGGAGGCTGCTCTGTGTTGGGGCTGTATAAGATTGTGTGTTGAGGCTGTGTACGTGTGGAGGCTGCTCTGTGTGGAGGCTGTATAAGATTGTGTGTTGAGGCTGTGTACGTGTGGAGGCTGTTCTGTGTTGAGGCTGTATAAGGTTCTGTGTGGAGGCTGCTCTGCGCGGCACGTCTCTGTCTCCCACTCCAAGCATCTCATTTGCACGCGGGGGCCCCCCTGGGTGGGCGTGTGGCGTGGGCTGGAATATTGCAGTAATTGTGCTCAGCGGGGAGGTGAACCCATGACCCTGTGGCTGCCAGAGCAGCGGCGGCGGCGGCTTTAGGACCCAGGGGAGCGGAGACCCTCAGCACACAGACTCAGCAGAGCAGTGGGGGGTCCTGGATACAGATCTTCATGCTAGAGGAGGCAACATGCTAGAATCTCATGGTAGAATCCCTTAGGAGAGGAGGCAACATGCTAGAATCTTGCGATAGAATCTCGTGGTAGCAAAGGAATGTCTAATTTGTATGGTAAAGGATTCACCATGTTAGAATCTCATGCTAGAACAGGAATGTTTAATTCTTATGGTAAAGGATTCACCATGTTAGAATCTCATTTTAGAACAGGAATGTTTAGTTCTTATGGTAGGGCAAGCAACATGTTAGAATCTCAAGGTAGAGGAGGCACGTTTGATTCACATAGAGCTCAGGATTGTGTCGTAAAATCGCTAGGAATTGTGGGAATCATGGTAACAGCAGCTACTGTACATATGGGGTAGGCAAGACTTTCGCCAAATAGTAAAAATACATGTTCTGCTACTGACAGGTTCAACATGTAATCACAAATATTGACCAACATGGAAAGGATCTCTATGGATACTGTATGCGTGTTTTACCCAGCGGATGTAAAACAACTCAATACGAGTGTTTGTATAGGCAGTAGGAAGTTACAGCTTTGTAAACAAACTTCGTAGGCAAACTTAATATTACACAGCCCACAGAACAGAAGCCATCTACAGCATTTGATGGTCTTTATTTTATTTTTTAAAGTAACACTCTGTTGCCTACTTGTACATCTTGTCATTGTAAAGAAGTTCACGTTTGCTTATATCACGGCCCATTTGTTTTCTTACCTCCTTTTGACGTTAACTACTTTCTCATTAGTTACATTCTGTGTATCTTTTGTTAGCGTGCTGATATAATGGCCGTTGCTACCCAAGCTTGACATAGTCTCTCTTGAACTACAGTAGA
Organism: Sardina pilchardus; assembly: GCF_963854185.1. Lineage (NCBI taxonomy): Eukaryota > Metazoa > Chordata > Actinopteri > Clupeiformes > Clupeidae > Sardina > Sardina pilchardus. The sequence continues at coordinate 14,799,436 of NC_085000.1, read as the reverse complement.
GGAGTCATGTTTGAATGTAACTGTAGAGGAGGTGTGTGTTAGTCTGGTTTTTACCATACTAAACTCAATCTTTTAAGATTGAACATTAGTCTGGCGAGGCTGCGCTTTGTTTCTACTGCACTTCACGTAACTTAAGTTTAGTTTTCGGCGCGAAGGCCGTTTCTGATTGGAGCCAAAGGTTCTGGCAGTAAACACCTAAAATAGATCTGCTGGTGTCCAGCCTGAGCTGCTGGGTGAAATTCAAATTCCCCGGAAGTTCAGGCAGGGTTCACCCAGCCTAGGTGTTTGTGATTGTCTAGGTAAAGGAGGCATGTTTGGTCGTTATGGTAAAGGTCATAGGTGAATGTGTTTCTATAATCTTCCTGACCACTCCATCGCCTCAGCAGTGACCCCTACAGTATGTGTCCAGGACTCCTGGGAGCCCAAATGTATTTGCTGTGTGTGTGTGTGTGTGTGTGTGTGTGTGTGTGTGTGTGTGTGTGTGTGTGTGTGCGCGTGTTGATGCCACTGATCCCTGCATGTTAATATGTGTGTTGGTGTCATAGAACCCTGTGTGTGTGTGTGTGTGTGTGTGTGTGTGTGTGTGTGTGTGTGTGTGTGTGTGTGTGTGTGTGTGTGTGTGTGTGTGTGTGTGTGTGTGTGCGCGCGTGTGTGTGTCACAGATCTCGTGGACAGAGCCCACCCAGTTTGCTCTCTGAAGTTCCTGAGCATCTGCACAGTGATGCTTCAGGGAGTCTTTCCTTGTGTCTTCACGTTTGAATCTGTGTTTCCTCGTGTTTCCTCTCTGTTAATTGCCCTCATGAATATTTGTTTTTTTTTTTTTTTTTGGTGCTGGCTTTTATGTGAAAATGAAGTCTGGTTTACATTTCAGTTTAACTGGGTGTCGAGGAAAAGCTGCATGTTTAGCCACTGACACTAACAGGATGCTAATATGTTTACGTTTGTCTTGCCTGCCTGTCCTACAGCACTCTTTATGTTTGCGGTTATGACTGGCCGAGTGTCTATCGGCAGCAGTTCTGTTTATCTGCTAATGATGTCTCACTAGCGGCCATGTTTGTGTCTGCAGTAATGTAGACCTCTGCAGTTCGTCTACATAAAAGAACAAAAACTGCCATCTTTGCCCATAGAAGGAGATCCGGGTGTTAATTGAAGCTAACTACCTATGGCAAGTTGCGTTGCATAGCAAGTTAGCTAGCAACATTTTTTGCCATCTTAACGTACCACAGATCACAGTACCCACTCGAAGGCAGAGGGCAAAAGTGTGTTGAGCAAAACGTCTACATTTCAGAATTCTTCGTCCCAACAAGAGTTTAACAGATGCATTAATTCTAAAGCCCCATGTTAATTTCCCATAGGAAAAATCGCAAGATACCGGATCTCAAAGATGGCAGCTTTTTTGTAGGCAAACTTCAGAGGTCTATGACTGCCTGCTAGTCCAAAGTCCTTTTGGGCAAGCCCTCCACTTGGTGGCCATATTGGAATGCATTTTGAGTTCTTAGTGGGTATCTGTTTCAGCATAAATGCACGTGCGCAAAGCTTCACGACACCAACCTTGCTCCAGCGGCAAGATCACAACACATGATTGGCACAATGTATTCACATGTTGACTTTTTTACTACAGAAGGGGCGGGATATATGTAGAAAACTGCCATATTGGCGTTGCAAACTAACTCTATGCATTTCTGTGGAGAATTTTGAGGGCTATGTCTCCTCATTAAAAAAGAATCTCTGGCTATCTCTCTAGTTGCCATGTTTATTTTATATATATATATATATATATATATAGTAATGCCTGGATGCATGACTCTGTAATAGCCTGTTTGTGTTTGCAATAATGACTTGCTGCTAGTCCCTCTAACCATTTATGTTTGCAGTAATGGCCGGTTGCATGTCCCTATTTGCTACGTTACTGCTGCCTATGTAGTGGGCTAATGACTGGCTGCATGCCTCTGCTGTCAGCCACCATGGTTATGGTCGAGGTAATGACTGGCTCTGATCCTCCGTGCAAGGAACACCTTGTTCTTTGATCACTGGACAAGTGTCACTGCAGTGTAGTGAACGCTCCCCGTCGGAATCAATGGCGCAGCATTGACTTCGGCTGCAGCGGCAGGCTGTGGCACAGGCCCAAGGAGAGAGGAGGATTGGCTTATCTACCCTCAGCTCACCGATAAGCAATAACAACAAGCCGCTGCTGTGTGCACTGTGCAGTATAGGCAGCGGCAACTGGTGCTGAGCGCACTAAGACCCAAACCTGAATCTCTGAAGCCACACTGTTGCTGCAATGGGATGGAGAGGAACTGGGAGTCACATTTTACGGCTGTTAGTGCACTAGGACATGCTAGGTTTTTTAGTGCACTAGGACAGGCTGGATTTGGCCCTTTCCGAAACCAGCCCCTAAACCCTAGTCCTACACACTTCCACTTCGTTTGCGCGTTCACGCGAGGGTCCGCCACATTAAGTATCATCCGAAACGAATTTTGAGTCGAGTATTGTGCCTAGGGAGAGGGGCTACCACGCCTCCAGGAGCAAGTCAGCATGGATGCTGTCTTGAAACGCAGGTGCAACCGTTTTCAAGTGTCCGTGCAGCTCACGTATCTCCCTGCCAGTTGTTTTTTGGTCCGTATGACGGCATTTACAGATAAAAGCGTGATTTAAGCTACATTGTAACAACTCATGTTTAGTTTGATACTCAGTAAAATGTTGCAAGATTGTACAGAAGTAGGCTGTAATATTTAAACACATGTGCAGGTCGCATTTACAGCACTTTTATAATTTGATGTTAAATAAAGCATAAAATGCAACTCCTCACTCATAGTAATGAAAGGAGAGAAGAGGGATGTATATCCTAATACACAGGGGTGTCCAGAACATCTTAATTGGCGATTTAATATATATTGCCTTCATAATTTCTATGAAAACGAAAATGACGTCAACTTCCTTCTCCCTTCAAGCGCATCCGAAATGTAGCGCTGTTTTAACCCCCTAACCCTTCAAATGCGAGTGTTCTCCGCACCCACGAGTGGACTTGAAAAGGAAGTTCACTCGCTAACCGAGTCGAAGTGAGTAGGGATCCGTTTCGGAAAGGGCCTATGTTAGTACACATCTCCATGGATGGGTTTGTGCACAGGACAGGCTTGGGTGTGTAAGTGCTCTACGACAGGCTGGGTTAGTGCACAAGGACAGGCTGGGATTTTTAGTGCACAAGGATGGGCTGGGTATGTTAGTGCACTAGGACATGCTGGGTTTGTTAGTACACATGCATGGATGGGTTAGTGCACAAGGATAGGCTGGGATTTTTAGTGCACAAGGATGGGCTGGGTATGTTAGTGCACTAGGACATGCTGGGTTTGTTAGTACACATGCATGGATGGGTTAGTGCACAAGGATAGGCTGGATGGGTAAATACAAGTAAAAGCAGAGCCTTTGATTGGTAGAGATGGCCGTTGCCATGGAAATGTTTATGCCACTTTTCCAGCGCCTGTCGTCTCGTTACTCGCGGGGAATCAAGATGGATACCAGGGCTGTCAGGACCGATGTGTGGCTGTCTGATAGAACACAGTTTTCTCATGTCGAAAGTTGAATTTATTCAATAAAAATTGTAGGAAGTTAATCATCATCTGATCTCAGATTAAAATGGAACTATGTTAAACTATTGTTACGTTGCAAATGTTCGAAATGTGTGTATGTGTGAAAAGGCTCATGGGATAGTTCTTTCACTTGTTATTTAGAATGTTTACACAGTCTTGTGCCTTTATCTTTTTTCATTTTCTGGTAGTTTTTTGCTCAAAATGATATGTTGCATGAGTCACACGGTCGCTGGTTAGCCTAAGGTATGGTGTAAAACTCTTTATATACAGATTTTTCCAAACGTCAATTGGAGAAATAAATGGGAAACTTACTTCCAGAAACTAAGCTCTCTCGGAGGAGGGACGGGACTGCTGAGCTCTATAGTTGAAGCTCAAGGAAGTTGTCAAACGTGTGCCTCCTGCTCCAGTTCAACCCTCTCTGGTGCTAGTACAGGCTGTTTCATCATGATCTCCTTAAAAGGACACAGCTTCCTCCCCCACTGAAGCACATGTACTATCTCAGGAGATGAGGAAGGACATAAAGTACACTCATGCACTGCTGAAACATGTGTACTACACTGTAAAAAATACAACTTGGCATTTGTTATGCAGACAAAAGATTTTCAGTACACAAAACTCAAATCCTTTGGTTGGCTTCCCAAACTTGTTATTAACATTAATCTCAACCATTCCAGTGAGTTAACATTGTAAAGTGGAATAGGTCAGTTGACAATACTCAAATTGTCAAGTATCTGGGCCAGACAGGGGCCAGAGCGAGATTCTTGAAGTTCACGCATGCGCATTTGTACTACCTACGGGGATTCCCACTGGAGTTAGGAAGGAGTAAGGAATTTCCACTGGAGGAAGGATTGGAAGCGGCGCGAGTCTCCGACAACCACGCTCTGAAACTACCACGTTTTGGAAAAGGTAAGCCGACTAAGCTCATATATTTCTGTCCATTCGGACCATACAATCTATTACTCTAACATAGGAATGAGATGACAGGTTACCGTACGTTTTTGAAACAACCACGCAAATATGTTATCGTCTGAAACATAGAAAAAACAACGTGTCGTTGGTCAAACTGAATGATAGCCAAATCATAGCCGAAAATGAACGTTCTCTTCATCCTCTAACACAGAATGGTGTACACAGCATTACATGCTGCATAACATGAATCTTTACTAGCTCTAAATTAGCCTACGTTTCATTCGATTCACTGGTCAATATTTAGACGTTTAGCCTATAGCGTAGCCAGCACCCTATCAAAAGCTGGTTAAGCTAACGTTAACGTTATAACATTAGCAGCTAGCTACATCATGAAGCCCCACTGACGTTTTTCCACGATTTTACAATTTGCATTAAGTTCGAAGATGTCACGTGAAAGTATTTGCTGCTTATATGTGTGCTGCACAACTGTAGCTAAGTCTGGGATAAAATCAGTGATAATATATTTATCTCTACGAACAATTTGTGCACCAGTGTATGTGACTTGCCTTGTGAATATGGAGTACTAGCTTGCTAGCTAGCTAGCTATAAACGCACGTGGTTCCGCGGCCATGCACCTTTTGCAGATAACGTTAAGTATTTATCAGAGCAGTTAAATATATATCAGAGTTAACGCCACAGCAAAACAGCCTAGGCAAGAAGACTAATCGAATCAATGGGTTGCAAATGGGACGTATAGCACAGCTAGGAGATTATAGTGAGGAGATAACGTTTTCACCAAGTAGCCGCGTCATTACAAACTGCAATGACAAATGAAGTGACCAAATCACTTTGCAATATTTTAGCCAAGAAATACTTATGGGTGTTAATATACAGTAATGTTAACATGTATTTAAACCCAATTGCCAAAATTGCTCTAGTTCAAGGTATTTCATTCATAGTGTTGCACGCGATACCCTGAAATTAAAAATGTTACGATGCTTAATTTTATTAGTATCGATACTTTTAATAATGTCCGTGTTCTTCTGAAGTAACATGCGTGTGCACAGGCACGCCTTCCCCTACAGCCGTGTAGGCTCTGCTCCCCTAGCTTGCGCGTCTTTTCTCCTCTCCTCACACACACGTTATTAGCTGTCATGCCATAACCAGCAATACATGGCTGTCAGCAAGCTTACTGTTGGGTTTAATGTCAGCAATAGGCTACGCAACCTTGGCTAACTTGTACATCTGGAGAGAGCTTGCTAACTAAAATCATAGTGCTCACTAAAATCATAAAGGAACATTGCAAGACACTCATCTCTTATATGATCCCAGAAAGCTTTTCTTAGACATGTTAGTTTTTTGAACATGTATGTTATCTAATGACACAGAAAGCATAACGAATTGCATCCACATATCCTTGTCATGCACTATATCCCACTTTTTTTCAGTCGCATAAAACCGTGAGACTGACGGCTACGGATTTCTTAAAGCGACAGGCACTCAATTACACACACCACCAATGTGCACTCAATTAGACCCACACACCACATTAAAGATATGACTAACTGTAATAGCTAAATCAGTACAGAAATGACTAAACATTTGTAGCTATTAGTAATTATGCAGATTGTAAAATACTAAACAGTATTAACAAAATATATACACTTAGCCTATATATGAATTCCAAAATATATGATATAGAAACATTATGACTATCATTTTCTGTGTGTGTGGAGGGTCAAGCAGAATATTGAATGGCCACTGGTGTGAATGATCACACAATATGAAATATAAGGCTACTGATGATTAAACACAAAATCAACTAAAATTGTAAAAAAGCATCGAAAAAGTATCAATCACAATTCTTGACTTCGTATCGTTATCGAAACAATAATTTTGGTATCATGACAACACTATTTCATTGTATGTAATGCATTTTTTTAAAGATGATAATCTCATTTGTCATTCTCTTTTGTTTCCTCCCCTCAGATACAACCTGCAATGCAATGCAAGAAATGTAACTTTTCCCACTCGAATGTGAGGACCCTCATTAATCACTACCGGCTCGTACATGCTCAAGGAAGAACTTGGCCCTGCCCCTATTCTGATTGTGTCTGCACCTTTAGGACATCAGGTACCTTGAAATGTCATGTAGCACGCTACCATGCAAAAAAGACACTTAGTGGAATCAAATCAACATTCAAATGTGACTGTTGCTCATTTGAAAGTGTTTGTAGCGCATGTGAATACTTTGCACACCTTAGAGGGCACTTGAGGAGTGGCAAAGGAATTACATGCCCATTTGTGGGCTGTGATTATCAAATCAAGAATGTTGCTACCTTCAACATTCATAAGTGTCGATATCACAGAGTTTACACAGACAAAGACATAAAATCTGTAAATACATCGGGAAGTGCTGATGCTGAGGTTGACTATCATGATGATAGTTTTGATGATGGGGACGAAGGACCCTCTACTCGTGCTATAGATTCAGAGGCAGACGACTCATTAATTGAAAGTTTTGATACTGATGCACTGGAACACAAGCTGGCGTCCTTGTGTTTGTCCATGCAAACCATTCTTCATGTTACAAAGAATGCCACTCAAAAAGTAGTTCAAGAGCTTAATGATGTTGAGAAACTGGCAAATGAACTTGCTGTTAAGAAAATAACAGATGTTTTCAGGAAGCATGGCATAGATAAAGATTCAGCAATCCTTCAGGAAGTCACTGGGGCCCTGTTAGAATGTAATCCTATCATTCAAACCACTTCAGAACGGGGTAGTTTATCCACTCAGTACAGGCGCGACTTGTATTTCAGAGAACATTTCTCAATTTTGAAGCCAATTGAATACCTTTTTGAGAGAACTCGTAACAACTCTTTCATTTATGTATCTATTCATGACACCCTTAACAGCCTGTTGTCTAATGCAGACATTTTAGACAAAATGGTTTTTGATCACAGCTCGGCTAATGGACAGTTCAAATCTTTCCAAGATGGCCATTATTACAAAACCAATGCACTTTTGAGTGAGGATGGTCCTAACATTTCTGTGGGGTTGTATATTGATGAATTTGAGGTGTGCAATCCTCTCGGTACATCTAAGAAGGAGCATAAAATTGTGGCTGTGTACTGGTCTTTGCTTAATCTGCCTCCAAAGTACCGCTCTAATTTGACTTCTATTCAGCTGGCTACACTTGGGAACAGTAACGATGTCCAGACCTTTGGTTATGAGAAATTTCTGAGCCCTTTAACACGAGACATACAACTTTTGGAGCAAACAGGGGTGTTTGTCGCTGGTCTTAATCGGTACTTGAAAGGAACTGTCTTTTGTGTCTGTGCAGACAACCTTGGGGCAAACAGTTTGGCAGGATTTGTGGAATGTTTTAGTGCCACCAACTACTGCAGATTTTGTTTAACTGCCAAGAATGATATTAGGCACACAAAGGTCAGGGATTTCAAATTGAGAACCATTGAGGAACACGACTCTCATGTGGAGACATTGCATAGTAGTGGCAGCGCACATGTCTTTGGGGTGAAAAGGGAATGTGCATTGAGTAAGGCTTTGTCCTACTTTCACCCCATTACAGGGTTTCCTCCTGATGTGCTCCATGACCTGTTTGAGGGCATTGTGCCAGTGGAATTAGCAGTGTGTTTGCAAGATTTGATAGCCAAAGGTTTCTTCACACACAAGGACCTAAATAGGTATATCAAGACCTTCGCATACCAAGACCCTGACAAAGTCAATAAGCCAAAGACAATTGCCAAGTCGTGTTTCAGAAAGGGTACTGTTGGAGGGAATGCACACGAAAATTGGACTCTACTTCGTCTGCTTCCCCTCATAATTGGTCACCGCATTCCAGAAAATGAACCTTCTTGGGAGATCCTAATGGATCTGAAGGTCATTGCGGAGTTGGCTGTTTGTACATCATTTTCAGAGGAAACACTGGGTTACATGGCTAGTTTGATAAATGACCATCGCAATTTGGTCATTGAAACCTTTCCAGATTTGTCCTTACGCCCTAAGCATCACTTTGTGGATCATTATCCTCATTTGATTCGTTGTTTCGGCCCACTGGTGTCATTGTGGACCATGCGTTTTGAAGCAAAGCATAGCTACTTCAAAAAAGTTGTGCATGACACTAGAAACTTCAAGAATATCCTTCTGACACTTGGAACGAAACACCAAGAAATGCTGGCATACTACTCAGATCGTGGTGACCTTTTCAGTCAGGCAATTTACGTAGAGAAGGCTGAACCTTTTTCAACCTGTGACTTGGAGGCACCTCTTAGGTCAGCCGTTGAAAACAAATTTCCAAACACAAACTCTGTCTCAGTCTCTAGTGATGTGTGTGTGGATGGGATCAGTTACAGGTCAGGTTTGATCCTTTCAGCGGGATATTTGAGTGGCTTGCCTGAATTTTATAAGATTCTGAAATGTGTTGTGATTCAGAAAGCTGTGTCATTTCTTTGTAAGAAAGTCACATCGTGGTACACCAAGCATTTGAGGTCTTACATTATTGAGGAAAGCCGATATGGGGAGATGTGTGTCATTGACCCTGACATGCTGAATGACTTCCATCCATTGGTGGCATATACAGTTGGAGGTTGTGTTGTTGTCACTCCAAAGGCTTTTTTATTGCATTAATGGTAAGTGAAAAACATTGCAATGTATGTTTTAAGTGTTCTAAATAGTTTTTATTCTGTACATGATTTGCCTCCACCCATAGCACATATGGTAGACTTGGGATTACATACATATCACAGTACATTCCTCCCTTTTTTGCATATATTGTATTATATGTATGCTATATTGACAAAAGTAGTAAAAGGTTTAGGAGGGTGTTAATGGGAATTTTTCACCATTCTTTCAGAAACACATTTGTACTGGCTCTCAGGCTCCATTCTAATTTATCCCAAAGGTGTTCTATTGGGTTGCGATCAGGACTCTGTGCAGGCCAGTCAAGTTCATCCACACCAAACTCTGTCATCCATGTCTTTATGGACCTTACTTTGTGCACTGGTGCACATTCATGTTGGAACAGGAAGGAGCCATCCCCAAATTCCATGCTCCCAACTTTGTGGCAACAGTTTGGAGATGCCCCCTCCCTATCCCAACATGACTGCACAAAGCAAGGTCCATGAAGACATAGATTAGAGTTTGGTGTGGATGAAATTGACTGGCCTGCAGAGTCCTGATCGCAACCCAATAGAACACCTTTGGGATGAATTAGAGCAGAAATGTGTGCCCACTTATGTGAGATACTGTAACTAATCCTTAAATTGTTGTGCATTTTATCTCCTCAGAATGCTGTTGCGGGTGTGCATATCCTCAGACAACATTCGGCGGGTCAACCTTCCTTGTCTGCCAGAATCTGTGGATCAACTGAAGGATATTCTCAGAGAGATGCTTGGACTGACAGAACAATTTTCTTTGCAATTTGAAGATCCAGAGTTTGGCAATGCTCTTTGTAATTTACACAGCATAGATGAGTTGCCTGCAGACAAAGCAATCCTAAAAGTTGTGTGGGACAACACAGCCTCTGATGATACTCAGACACCTGCATCAGATCTGTCCGATACAAATTCGGTGTCATCACTTGACACAGCAAGCACATCTAGTCATGAGAATTTAAGTTCTCCAAACTTTTACAAAAGACTCAAAACAGCCAAAGACTTGCCATTACCAGGATCAATTGAAATTCCCAAATTCCCCCTTGATGTTGAACTTCGTCTCAAAAAAGGCAACGAGATATACAGGCAGACCAAAACTCCCATTGTCCCCCCAAGAGAAATGAAATCTGCCATTTGTACTGCGTTAGTTGAATCAATATTTGAATCTGGTTGCTACCCAGAAAAGCAAGATATGAAGTTTTATGCTGCAGCACTAGTAGAAAAGCACCCATGTCTCACAGAAGATGGTCCTGGGAGCGGGTATGATGGATGGCTTGTAAGCCTTTGGTTTAAAGTTGGGAACTATCGGAGTAAGTTGCGTAAAGCAGGACATGCAGAAGTGAGCGTGAACAAAAGACAACAAGAAGAAGGGTTTCGCCTCAAGAAAGCAAGAAGAGCAGAGACAAACTTTTTACCAACCCATCCCGAAGGCCAATCTGATGAGACCCTTGAGGACTTAAGACTGCAAATAATTAAAGAAACCGAAAAGAAGAAGTTTGATAGCACCTTTGTTAAAGAAACAATGGCTCTAACCTTTTCCCTCCGACGTCAAGAGGTGGTTGACATCCAGCCTCTGGTTACCGTATTGAGAGACAGATGGCCTGCTCTGTTCTTCAAAGATGAGGTCAGAATCTATTTACTATGTCTTTCCATCTATTTGGTTGTTTAACTTCAACTGTTAATCTGTCTTTGAAACTTTTGTCCATTAACTTAAACATTCTGTCCCATTGTTTTAACAGATTTGCCGGGAATTCTACCGGATTACCAACATAGACCTCATGGTAACATTCCAGTCATCGCTTGAAAAATTTACTCCAGCACTACTGAAGTATTACCGGAAGAAGAAGGAGCTGACTGCACTGCTTGCTCCTCTAGACGACCAGGTAATTTGTGTACATACACTGCATCCGTTTTTTTAAAATAGTATTACTCTACATGACCGCAATAGATTTTTTAAAATACAGAAATCTTGGCCTGTCTTCTCAAGTCTAGAGTCAACACAGACATCCACTAGACTAGAGCATTTCAGGGCATGGATTCATATGACTGCACCAGGATTATTCCGCAGCTATTCAGTTTTTGTTGATTGTGTATAAATCTATTTTACAATTGACATCCAGGGGAAAAATACACTATATTGCCAAAAGTATTGTGTCACTTGACTCACATATGAATTTAAGTAACATTCCATTCTTAATCCATAAGGTTTAATATGGTGTTGGTCCTCCCTTTGCAGCTATAACAGCTTCAACTCTTCTGGGAAGGCTTTCCACAAGGTTTAGGAGTGTGTTTATGGGATTTTTTGACCATTTTTCCAGCAGATTATTGTTGACACACTGATGTTGGACGACGAGACTGGCTCTCAGTCACCGCTCTAATTCATCAGGTGTTCTATTGGGTTGAGGTCAGGACTCCGTGCAGGCCAGTCAAGTTCATCCACACCAAACTCTGTAATCCATGTCTTTATGGACCTTGCATGTTTCCAAAGTTCAGAGCATGGAATTGTTCAAAATCTCTTGGTAAATGCTGAAGAATTCAGAGTTCCATTCACTGGAACTAAGGGGCACGCCCAGTTCAGGGATGGCCCCTTCCTGTTCCAACATGACTGTGCACCAGTGCACAAAGCAAGATCCATAAAGACATGGATGACAGTTTGGTGTGGAAGAACTTGACTGGCCGGCACAGAGTCCTCCTGACCTCAACCCAATAGAACACCTTTGGGATGAATTAGAGCGGAGACTGAGAGCCAGTCTCCTTGTCCAACATCAGTGTGTGACCTCACAAATGCGCTTTTGAAAGAATGCCATTACATTTTGTTTTTTATCACAATACTCAGGTGTCAGACATTGTGGACCTTCGGAAAAGAGTTGCCTTGGAAGGACTACCTCTCGTCCTAAAAGAGGAGTCTGGATGCCTTTTTCGGAAATGTTTGGTAAGTGCTATTGTTCTTTCTCTGTTTTCCTCCCAGGCTTCCCTTCTATCCTCCTCTACAAAACCCTCATGCGGCACAAAAGGTTAAAAAGTCCAGGCTGCCATTGTGAGGTTCAAAAAACAGCAATAGTAGTAAAATAGTAGTGCATAATTTGTCTGCCTGATAGATGAACTAGTCATGGTTTGTTTTGTGAAAAGCACCTGGGTAAGAGCCACGTCTGTAAAACCACTCAGAGACTACACGGCCTGTGAGCCATTAAGGGCACTTTTTTGGATATGTGGCGCCCTAACCACGTAAAAACACAGTGCACTGTATAAACATGTTATCATTTGGAGCACGTATTGTTCTAACTGTAAAAAATGGCATATTGCGTGATATTTCCATAACCACAAGATAAACTTCACGGTGACAGCAAAAAGTTGTTAATAGATATTCAACAAGATGTCTAAAATAACACCTGTTTCATTTGTACTGGCCAGGAGGGACGAACGAAACAACACGCATGTTCGACTTCTGCTTAAATAACTCATGAACGGTTTTGTTCAGAGCTGAAAAAGCAACTGTGTTTGACAGAGAACAGATGTAGGTTGCTAGTGACAAAATATTAGCTTTCAGTAGGTTGCTAGTGACAAAATATTAGCTTTCAGTGTATTATGATGTTTTTGTAAATGACATTTCATTCAAAAGTCCCGGTTCTCCTCCTATGTAATAGACGTGCAGGGTGAGAGTCCTATCAACATTAACTACGGAGGACTTCTGGAAAGGTCAATTGCACACTTGTCAGTGGCTGTGTCCATGCCATCGAGGAGGGCAGGGTATGTTTCAATGCATCATGGATAGTGCTTGACTGACCCTAGATTTTTCTTCTTTCTTTCTGCTTGGATTCTCAGGATACTGATGCAGAAGACGACATCTACACACGAGATGTGAAGATTGGCATCCTCACAGTGCTGGAGGATGATGTTGCTGCCAAGAAGTCGCTTCCTACGGTAATAAACATTGCAATCGTTCTGGAAGAGACTGTGGTCCTAGAGGACATTCAAGACTTGCCATCCGCCGTTGCGTACCTGTTTGGGCTCATGTACGCCACAAATATGGAATACCCAAAGGACCTTTGCTACACGTTCGAGGTGATCCAGAGGGTATTTCTGGAACTTGATGCCCAGACCTGCTCATCCAGAACGCTTTCTCTTCGGCGTAAGTTGTACGAACTGTTAAGATAGGCGTGTGTGTGTGTGTGGACGGACGGACCTTCAGAGAATGTGAAACCTTGTGAATCCCAAGACACTGAAAGCACTTAAACACACAAATATTCTTTTATTTGTTTTTCTATGTTTGTTATTTGATAACTGCTCTGCTGAAATATGAATATAAAAAGTTTGGGCTCAAACTAAGTGCAGGCCGTTGAACTGTTCTGGTGAAGACATTGTTTTAGCCTACCACCTACTTTCTCTGTAAGTACCATGTTTTTGGAGGTGGCTCCATTTTGTTTTCCTGATTGTGACCCCAAGACTCTGAGACAATCTATGTGGTTTTGAGTGAAGCGCTTTAGTTATTTGCCAGTATGTCTCTCTGTATTATGTCTTTCTCCATAATGGCTACACACTGACACACACACACGCACGCACTATACACAATACAGGCGCTTCATAGGGAGAAAGACATAATGCAGACTGACACACAGGCAAACACATACACACACGCACACCATACATTTACAAAATGCAACCATGCACGTACACACACACACGCACAATTTACAGATCTAGAAAATGCAGCTATTGGAGGCTAGCTGTGTTTGATAGTTCTGTATATTGTGTGTGTGTATGTGTGTATGTCATGGCTACATTGTGAATCCCAAGACACTGACAGCACTTAAACACACATAGATTATTTTATGTATTTTTGTTTGATATTTGATAACTGCACTCAGATATTGACACATTTGGGCTCAAGTGCAGGCTGTTGAATTGTTTTAGCGAGTTGGCTCCATTTTGTTTTACTGATAGTGATAGTCTCAGAGTCTTGGGGTCACAATCTATGTGGTTTTGAGTGAAGCGAAGTTTACAGTTATTTGCCAGTATGTCTCTGTCCTTCACCATAATGGCTGATAGGGGAACACATGCACACACGCGCACTTACACATGATATACTGATCTGGAAAATGCAGCCATTGGAGGCTGGCAGCGTTTTTTAGATCTGTATATTTTATGTATGCCATGGTTACATAGTGAATCCCAAGACACTGAAAGCACTTAGAAAAACAAATGAAAGAATATTTGTGTTTATGTTTGTTATTTGATAACTGCTCTGCTGAAATGTTAAAAGTTTGGGCTCAAACTATAAGTGCAGGCCATTTAACTGTTCTCTGGGTGAAGACATTGTTTTAGCTCCTACCTTTCTCTGTAAGTACCATGTTTTCGGAGGTGGCTCCATTTTGTTTTCCTGATTGTGACCCCAAGACTCTGAGACAATCTATGTGGTTTTGAGTGAAGTGCTTTAGTTATTTGCCAGTATGTCTCTCTGTATTATGTCTTTCTCCATAATGGCTACATACTGACACACACACACACACACGCACGCACTATATACAATACAGGCGCTTCATAGGGAGAAAGACATAATGCAGACTGACACACAGGCAAACACATACACACACGCACACCATACATTTACAAAATGCAACCATGCACGTACACACACACACGCACAATTTACAGATCTAGAAAATGCAGCTATTGGAGGCTAGCTGTGTTTGATAGTTCTGTATATTGTGTGTGTGTATGTGTGTATGTCATGGCTACATTGTGAATCCCAAGACACTGACAGCACTTAAACACACATAGATTATTTTATGTATTTTTGTTTGATATTTGATAACTGCACTCAGATATTGACACATTTGGGCTCAAGTGCAGGCTGTTGAATTGTTTTAGCGAGTTGGCTCCATTTTGTTTTACTGATAGTGATAGTCTCAGAGTCTTGGGGTCACAATCTATGTGGTTTTGAGTGAAGCAAAGTTTACAGTTATTTGCCAGTATGTCTCTGTCCTTCACCATAATGGCTGATAGGGGAACACATGCACACACGCGCACTTACACATGATATACTGATCTGGAAAATGCAGCCATTGGAGGCTGGCAGCGTTTTTTAGATCTGTATATTTTATGTATGCCATGGTTACATAGTGAATCCCAAGACAGTGAAAGCACTTAAACACAAATATTCTTTCATTTGTTTTTCTATGTTTGTTATTTGATAACTGCTCTGCTGAAATGTTAAAAGTTTGGGCTCAAACTATAAGTGCAGGCCATTTAACTGTTCTCTGGGTGAAGACATTGTTTTAGCTCCTACCTTTCTCTGTAAGTACCATGTTTTCGGAGGTGGCTCCATTTTGTTTTCCTGATTGTGACCCCAAGACTCTGAGGCAATCTATGTGGTTTTGAGTGAAGTGCTTTAGTTATTTGCCAGTATGTCTCTCTGTATTATGTCTTTCTCCATAATGGCTACACACTGACACACACACACACACACGCACGCACTATACACAATACAGGCGCTTCATAGGGAGAAAGACATAATGCAGACTGACACACAGGCAAACACATACACACACGCACACCATACATTTACAAAATGCAACCATGCACGTACACACACACACACGCACAATTTACAGATCTAGAAAATGCAGCTATTGGAGGCTAGCTGTGTTTGATAGTTCTGTATATTGTGTGTGTGTATGTGTGTATGTCATGGCTACATTGTGAATCCCAAGACACTGACAGCACTTAAACACACATAGATTATTTTATGTATTTTTATTTGAGAACTGCTCTCAGGTATGGACACATTTGGGCTCAAGTGCAGGCTGATTTTGTTCTAGCTTGTAGCTTTTCCTGAAAGCTCATGTTTTTGGAGGTGGCTCCATTTTTTGCTGTTTGTGATTACAATACTCGTGCTCACAGCGTTATATCACTAAATAAAACATCTGTTGTGACTGATACGGTGTTCGACCTGATTTTATTAGTTGTACTAACTTAAGCTCCTCTTACTTCAAATATTGAGTTATTGCTACTTCTAAACTTAAGTTCCTCTTAACTTGAAATATTGAGTTCTAGCTACTTGTACCAACTTAAGCCCCTCTTACTTGAATTATTGAGTTTTTCCTAGCTCTACCAACTTAAGTCCCATTAACTTAACATTTCATGTTCTACTAGTTTAACTGTGTACTTACTTTATTAAGTCCTGCAAATTGAAATATGAAGTTCTGCACACTGCAGTTGAAATAACTGGAAAAAGTCAGTGAAATCGGTTGACTTTTAAATTTCAAGTTCAACTAACTTTTCTTTTTTTACAGTGTACTCCGTTAGTACAGTAGGATACTGCCTCATACACATGCATGACACATCAGTGCCATGCATTTATTGTGTGTGTGTGTGTGTGTGTGTGTGTGTGTGTGTGTGTGTGTGGCTGGCTGTCGCATGTTTGCATGTGTGTACAGCATGTTAAAACCCTTTACGAGGGAGGACAGGTTGTCAGTCTTAATGAGACAGGCTAACCAGGATTACATGACTGTTACACACCCATCCACCTACACACACACACACTTTATCTGTCTTTCTCTGTCCTACATACTGCCCGTATCCTACAGAGAGTGTGTGTGTGTGTGTGTGTGTGTGTGTGTGTGTGTGTGTAGAGACTGGAGACGGAGGAGGGCGTTTGCTGATTGCATTAGCCTCAGGCTGAGAATCCAGTCTCAATGCTCATGCAGAACAAGGCTGTAGAAATAATACATTAGGGTTCATTGGGGTTGCTAGTGTGTGTGTGTGTGTGTGTCTGCCTGTCTTTGTGTGTGTTCTCATTAATATGTATACTTTCTTTCATACCATCCCAGTGAATGACCATAGAAATGTGTGTGTCTTTGTGTTTGTGCGTGTGTGTGTGTGTGTGTGTGTGTGTTTGTGTGTGTGTGTGTGTGTGTGTGTGTGTGTGTGTGTGGTCTCATTCTTTCATAATTTCCCAGTAAATGACCATAGAAGTGTGTTGCGCGTGTGTGCACACGTGTGTGCTCTTATTCTCTCATACTAAAGCCCATAAAATAATACATTCTCTTGTAGCACCATGACTTTAGGTACAATGTTACCACAGCATAATAAGACATAATAAGCATTATTAGCATATTATCTTGTAGGAAAATAATAATAAAGCATAACAATGAAACAGCATATTAAATTGTGGGAAACATTAAGGGGGGAAATAGTAACAGTACCATGTGTGTGTCTCTCTCTCTCACACACACACACACACACACACACACACACACACACACACACACACACACACATACTCAGTTTATACAATCTCTCACTCCCTCTACCTCTTTTTCTCTACTCCTGCCAATTTCTTATCCTTTTCTCTCTATCGTTCTTTTTCTCTTTCTCTCTCTGACTCCATATCTCTTTCCCTCTTCCTCTCCCTGTCAGTCTCTCTGTTTCCCTGAAATGTGTGTTGTATGGACTCAGTCAACCTCCTTATGCTAGATGGATGCAGCTAACTACATTATACTCTCTAAATTCATTTAAGTCCATTATACTAAATGGATATAGCGTAGTACGCACAGAGTGCATTTAATTTGTGCCGTGACTGCACCACTTTCACAGTGCAGACATGACTTGTATATCACAGCGCAGGATATTTCTGATGTCCCTTACCGTAACTGAAAAAACTACAGTACCCAGGAGGCCGAGCGTCATGCGGCAGCCCCACCTGGCCCCTGCGAGTCCTCTTTTCTCTCCGTGATTGTTTGGAACAAGCGAAAACTTCCAGCCGCATGCAGCATCTGAGAAATGAGAAATAATAAATAATGTTGGCGCTGCTTGTGCGTTTGATGTTGTGCCAACTGTTCCCAGTTGTGCAGCCTCCAACTTTCACGCCCAATTTCCCCCGCATCACCCCACTGAGGGTGAGGATGAGGAGGATGAGGAGGAAGAGGAGGAGCGCCAAGGGCTCTGAACGCCTCCCCTCTGCGTCCCGCTTCTGTTCTCACAGCAGACACACACACACACACATAGAGACACAGACACACACACACACACATATAGACACACACACACACACACACACACACACACACATATATAGAAATACACACACACACACACACACACACACACTCACAAATACAGTATAGAAACACAGACACACGCACACACACAGACGCATATAGACACACACAGACACACACACACACACACACATAGAGACACACACATAGGCATATACACACAGACAGACATGCACTCACTAATAGAAAAGTAAAAACTACTGAATGAAATGTGTTTCTCTACACTGTTTAGCGTGATAGAGACAGACACGCTGTGCTTGTGTACCTTCTAAACATCACTTAGTTTATTACACTGTGTGCATTTCCTGCGTGTGTGTGTGTGTGTGTGTGTGTGTTTTCTCCCTTCTTTCTCTTTAAAAGCACATCTTGCTTTGGGTCAACAGACGGGGAGCTAATCAGTTGATGTTCCTCTCATTGACTTCAAACTCTGCTGTAAAGCCTTCAAACTGCTGATTCCCTTTGAAGCAACTTTCCCCGCAGCGGCAGCACATTGGGCATGTGTGCATCAGAGAGCCGTATGCATCCTATATGTGCTTAGGCAGCCCCTCTGCATTATGGATGAGCGAGAGAGCGAGCGCGCGAGCCTGCGCCGCATCGGCCATCTGAGGGTCCGGTCCGGTCCATGGTCATGGAGGGCCTTTGAAGAACGGGGTAGTCAGGCCTTTCTCCAGGAGGACGTGTGTGTGTGTGTGAGCTGTGGAAATGTAAGCATGTTTACTGTGGCATGGCCATTACCCTCCTACAGTTAGGGGTAAATAACTATTACCCCCCAACCCCCCATGCTCTCATTCTACCCCCAGCCCCAAGCCTCCCTGCTCTCATCCAAGCCTCCTCTCTGCCCACCCCCTCCTCTCTTCCTCCTCACTCCCTCCTCTCTTCCTCCTCTCTTCCTCCTCTCTTCTTCCTCATCCCCTCTCAATCCATCCATCTCTCTTCTCGCATGGACACACACACATCACACATTTTTCATGCAGCACATACACTGGGATAGAGCAGGACATGGACAAACACACACACACACACACACACACACACACACACACACACATACATACATACACACACATCCTCCATCCACAGAACATAGACTGAGATAGAGCAGGACATGGACAAACATACGCACACACACACACACACACACACACACACATACACATACACATACACACTGACAGCCTTCATCCAAAGAAAATAGACCGTGAAAGAGCAGGTCACACATACACACACTCATGCACACACACACACTCACTCACACCCACCCACACACACACACACACACACAGACACACACACACACACACACACACACACACACACACATACACACACACACACACACAGCCTTGGACCAAAGAAAATAGACTGCGAAATAGCAGGTCACACGCATTATCACAGCCATCCTCCGTCCAGAGAGAGAGCAGGGCATGGCGCCGTTTGGCAAGGGCACCGCCATTCCATTAACCAACTCCTCATTCACACCAAAACCAGCCTGGATGAGAGAGAAAGCCGCTCACAATGAACCCCAACAGTCCGGACTGGGAATGAGCGGAATCTCACACACACATGCACAAAGCCTGGTCCGCCTGCACCACTCACCAGACAGTGAGCTGCTAATGCCACGCAAATAATTACACTCTAAGAGGCTTTCAGCCCCTCAATAGCAGCTCTTGTGCTGGGCTACAGTGGCTCCCACAGGCTGGGGTGTGTGTGCTGCGTCCCCCAGGCTGGGGTGTGTGTGCTGGGGTAGAGTGGCTCCCTCAGGCTGGGGTGTGTGTGCTGCGTCCCCCAGGCTGGGGGGTGTGTGCTGGGGTGCCTTTGGACGGAGAGAGAGACACCGAGTCTCAGCTGACGATGTGGACAATCGCCTAATTGGATCAACTCCTCTGGCTGGGTCAGGCTGACTCCACAGCGGAATGGACACTCTCACTCCGATATGTGATGGTTCTACTGCAGAATGGACACTCTCACAGACATGTGATGGTTCTATTGCAGAATGGACACTCTCACAGACATGTGATGGTTCTATTGCGGAATGGACACTCTCACTCCGGCATGTGATGGTTCTATTTCAGAATGGACACTCTCACTGACATGTGATGGTTCTATTGCAGAATGGACACTCTCACTCCGGCATGTGATGGTTCTACTGTGGAACCGCCACTCTCACTCAGACATGTAATGGTTCTACTGCGGAACCGCCATTCTCCGTCTGAAGTGTGATGGTTCTACTGCGGAACTGTCACTCTCACTCATTTTTTTTTTTTTTTTTTAATCCTTTACATGTTATCTTTTATATTTTGTTTGAATTATATATATTTATATTTTATTGTTATCTGTGTATTGTATTGCCTGATTTGATTATATTCTTATTTACTCTTGCATTTTCTTTTATCTTATTTTATTCGTAACCTACTTTTAACTTATTTTTTTTAATGTATCTCATGTTCTTAATATTGTACAGCACAATAGAGCTGCTGTGTGTTTGAAATGTGTTTATAAATAAAACTGC
Organism: Sardina pilchardus; assembly: GCF_963854185.1. Lineage (NCBI taxonomy): Eukaryota > Metazoa > Chordata > Actinopteri > Clupeiformes > Clupeidae > Sardina > Sardina pilchardus. The sequence continues at coordinate 14,778,699 of NC_085000.1, read as the reverse complement.
CGTGCCTTGCCTTGCCTTGCCTCTCAGTCACACACATGCTGGTTCTGTGGCAGAATGGCCACTCACTCTCACTCAGATGTGTGCTGGTTGGATGGCTGTTGGGGGGCACGTCAGCTGATTGGAGGTGGGGGGGAGGGGGAGGGGGGGCAAGACTGTCCAGTGCTGATGAGTAGGTGGGGTGAGGACACAGACACTCATGGTGCAGTGCTGATGGTGGTGTGTGTGTGTGTGTGTGTGTGTGTGTGTGTGTGTGTGTGTGTGTGTGTGTGTGTGTGTGTGTGTTGTGTGTGTGTGTGTGTGTGTGTGTGTGTGTGTGTGTGTGTGTGTGTGTGTGTGTGTGTGTGTGTGTGTGTGTGTGTGTGTGTGTGTAAGTGTGTGTGTGTGTGTGTGTGTGAGTGTGTGTGTAGGGGGTACTGCTGATGGTGTGATTGGCGTTAATTAGCCAGCTATAGCAGACAGGCTGCTGATGGCTTGACTGGCGTTAATTAGCGGAGTACTGTAGCCCACTTCTGTTGTCTCGGCTCCATGTTCACATCTTGTCCATCGCTGGCTGCTTGCCATGGCTGTGAGTGACACACAGACCTCCTAAGCAGCAACTGGGATGGATGATCCTGCCTCCCCATTTCCTGTCAGACTGAGCTGTAACTATACCCATAGATTGTTAAGGCAGAGCAAGATACTTCATCAGAAGCCACTTCCGGGAAGCCGAATTGTACGCACGGGGAATTGCAAAACATTCCCTGCTATGCAGAGCAGAGGCCATCCACTTCATTGGAACAGTGCACCCCACAGTGCTTGAAATGAGTTGTAGTTGTAACATTGTGGTGGTGGATGAGTTGTACATGTAGTTGAAACTTTGTGGTTAATTTGTGAAGTTAGTTGTGCAGCCTAGAGGAAGGTAGTTATGTAACTGAGGGGAAGGGTACTTAACTGTAGCCTAGAGGAAGGGAGTTGAGGGGAAGGGTACTTAAC
>NC_085000.1:14752727-14765227 GCF_963854185.1 Sardina pilchardus | reverse complement strand
GTGCAAAAAAGTGCAAGGATCACAGAAAGCAGCAGTTCAGTACAGTTGTTCAAGTGCAATGCTTAGGTGCTGATGAAGAGGCCGTGGCATGGGGTCGGGTCTGCTGCACGCACAGCCCTGAAGACTGCGCTGGTTGGCTAAATTGAAAACGTGCATGGAAAATATTTCTGTTTTAAAAGCAGGAAAGCACTTCTCCGTAAAAGATTTCTTATAGTGCACTCAATCAAATCCCTGCAGACGCCGATCTCCTCCGCAAATGAAACCCCCTTATTTAAAATGGGGCACATGAAATGCCCGAAAGAAGGTGAAATTATGTTAGGGAGAAATAAATGGATTTCCAGGAAGCCTGAAATCTCGAGTCCTAATTAGGAATGGAATATCTGGCTTTTCCTGACAGAGAGAACTTCTCATTAGCTTTGAGGAGCCAAAGCATCTCTCAATGCTGCTCAAAAGCCTGATTTAGTAGAAACTTTGTGTGCATTTGTGTGTGTGTGTGTGTGTGTGTGTGTGTGTGTGTGTGTTTAATGCCAAATTGAAAGTGCTCTTTTGTTTTAGACTCCTCTTAGGGTTTAACTGCTCCAAGCATTTGATGTTTGCATCTCTTTCAGCCCTCCAACTCTCATATGCATCCTAAGCAGCCTACACACACACACACACACACACACACACACACACACACAAACTCTCTCTTTCTCCCTCTCTCTTACACACACACACACACACAGAGACGCGCTCAATGACACACACACACACACACACACACACACACACACACAAGCATGCACAAATAAACATTCACACATTCACTTACTAATACACACACCAGCACACGCACACACACACACACACACACACACACACATCCCACTCAGTCTCATTTCGTGGTCAGGGAGGCTGAGAGTACTGATGGGCAGACTAATCGATCTTGTGGGTACACAAAGCCACAGATGAATTTTAAACACATCCGGCCGCCACCTTCTCCACACGTCACACACAGCAGCCTGTGAGGAAATCACTCTGTGAAGGACCACACACACACAGCAGCCTGTGAGGAAATCACTCTGTGAAGGACCACACACACACAGCAGCCTGTGAGGAAATCACTCTGTGAAGGACCACACACACACAGCAGCCTGTGAGGAAATCACTCTGTGAAGGAGCCACAGGCCACAGACTAGGGAGGTGAAGCGTAAAAAATGGTATATGGGCCTCAGACAGCGATTAACCTGCTGCAGAAACTACCAGCCTGTAACCTATGGAAACTACCAGCCTATAGGATCTACCAGACTGTAACTTATAGACACTATCAGCTGTTGACCTGTTATAGACACTACCAGCCTGTAACCTATAGACATTACTGCCCCATAGGAACTACCAGCCTGTAACCTATAGACATTACTGCCCAATAGGAACTACCAGCCTGTAACCTATAGACATTACTGCCCAATAGGAACTACCAGCCTGTAACCTATAGACATTACTGCCCAATAGGAACTACCAGCCTGTAACCTATAGACATTACCGCCAAATAGGAACTACCTAGCCTGATTACCATCGACTTTCAAAGGCTCTGCGAGACTTTAGTCTGACCAACAGCCTGTGCTAACACGGTTTCTTGCCATCGCTGGTTGACCCGCCTTCTTTAAGTGCCTCGGTTTGCTACTGGTAGATGTCAGAAAGCGGATTGCCGAGTTTAAACCAATAACAACACTCTTTCCGCTGCCTTGAACACGCCTCTACCCAGAGCCGTTGGAGCTGCTCAAAGTTGATTGGTTCTCGGCCAAAGGGGGCAGTTCCGCAAATTTCGGGAACTCAGAAATCCTTCTCAATGAGCAGTTGACCAGACCAGCAGCAAAAGCCTGAAGGCGTTGCGTCACTGGGAGGGCGTGCCAGGCTAGGAACTACCAGCCTGTAACCTATAGACATTACCGCCCAATAGGAACTACCAGCCTGTAACCTATAGACATTACTGCCCAATAGGAACTACCAGCCTGTAACCTATAGACACTGCCAGCTGCTGACCTGTTATAGACACCAACCTATAGACACTACCCTGTAACCTACTACCAGCCTTTAACCTATAGACACAACCAGCCTGTAACCTATACTACCAGCCTAACCTACAGTATACTACCAGCCTATAGAAACCACCAGCTGTTAACCCGCTCGGCATCAGATGGAAGGCCTAGGAGAAACTACTAGTCAGGCTTCTGTCAACAGATGACGGATGGTGGATGATGGATTTGACAGCTAGATGAGGAACATACGGTATGTCCTCGGGCATCTCAGGAGAACGCAGTGATGGCTGCTCTTATCATGTGAGGATAAGGTGTTATGTGGGGGGAATGGGTGTGGGGAGATATGAGTGTGATTGAAGGTGTAGAGAGGAGAGGTGGAGGAGAGAGGACCTGGGAAGGGGAGGGGCAAAGGAGCAGAAGGAGAAATCTCTATCTGACTTGCTCTCAGTTACAGCAGAAAGCCCTGTCTCTCTGTCTGTCTGTCTGTCTGTCTGTCTGTCTGTCTCTCCATTACAGCAGAGGAGCCCTGTCTATCTGTCTGTCTGTTACAGTAGAAGAGTGCTGTCTGTCTGCCTCTTTCTGTCTGTCTGTTACAGTAGAAGAGTGCTGTCTGTCTGCCTCTTTCTGTTTGTCTGTTACAGTAGAAGAGTCCTGTCTGTCTGCCTCTCCCTGCTTCATATCTTCTGTTTTCTTCTGTTCTGCATGCTGAGTATTTCTGCGACTGAGTTTATAACTAGACAGCTGGAGGCTATTGGTGAGCGTCTTAAACAGGGCCTACAGCACCTCTCTGACAGAACGCGTCTCATCTCCTCCCTCCTGCTGAAGAGGACAATACAGTCAAAGAGAGCACACACACACACACACACACACACACACACACACACACACACACATACACACATAGGCACAGGACCACACACACACGCACACACACACACACACACACACACACACACACACACACACACACACACACACACACACACACACACACACACACACACACACACACAGGCACAGGCACACACACAAAGACACACACACACACACACAGGCGCAGGCACACACACACACACACACACACACACAGTCCATCTCCCCCCACTTGTGCTGCGATGTGACACTCTATTCCCCAGTTTGACTCTCTCGCAGGAATCCGGAGCACAGTGGTCCAATCAGTGTCCACTCTAGCAGATAACATCTCATTTTCTCTCTGCCAGCAGCAGCGGCAGCAGCGGCGCCGGCCCCAGCTCTGGGTGTCGTCCGGCCGGCCGGCGTACACACACACACACACACACACACACACACACACACATAGCTCCCGCAGCCGAGGCGAGGCAGGGCCAACCTGACACACATCACGGTCGTCTCCGCCGGCCCGCACCGCTCCAGAAATAGACATCAACGCCCACTCCACACACGCTCCACTACGCACGACGCCCACCACCCCCCAACACCCCCCAACACGGTCCACTCTCCCCACCTCCTCCTCCGCCCACCCCGGGTCAGCCCCTGCCACACACACACACACACACACACACACACAGACGGACGGAGCGCGGACACGAGGAGATAACGTCGCCTGGAAAGAGAGCAGCGAGACACCGGGCCTCTGTGGGAGCATATGGCTGCCCGCTCATGCGAATGCCACTGAATCTAAACGGCCCTTTTTAGTGGCGCGCGTGCCAACTGAACTGTGGTCTTTAGCAGCCAATGAGCCCATTTGAGCTAAGGTTCATGTAACGCGATATGAGCGATTATTCCTCTATTGTATGACTCAGTCCTGAGTCACGTAATAATGACCGCTGAACAAGCTGTTAGCTAGTAGAATTGATTACCAGTTCCTTTTCTTTCAAACACCATCAGCTAATTTTTGTTTTTTTTTGCAGCATGTGAAGAAATTTCATCAAGAAAAGCCTTTTGTTTACGTAAAAGAAAGAAAAAGAAAAATACATTTTCATACAAACAAATTGAGTCACTGCAGAGACGTTTATTCCCAGTTTATTCATATAACAACAATAACCACTGAAATGGTCTCACAGCATTCCCTGTGTTACACAATCCAGAGCTCGATCCTCTAAAACTGCACAAAGACCTGCGGGCCACTAGGACCCAGGGGACAGCTGAAAATGGAGAGAACCCCTACCAACAAACGAGACAAAAACAAAGACACATAAAAGGTGCATGACACAGGATAAATCTCAAAGGATACACAAAGGTTACACACAAAAACAACAACTCCCCAGTTTGGTAGCCGACAAGAATCGTCCTTTCCCCACATTCGATCGTCCGCCATTGACCGTTTGCAGCCTAGGCCATCAGGTGACACACAGCCAGCTGGTTCCGTTGTGGCATGTGACAGGCAGGAGGTGTGTGTGTGTGTGTGGTGATGTGTGTGAGTTGAGAATCGTGACCCCACCCTGTGGCTCACTACAGAGGCCTGCTGATATTTGCGCTGCTCAGTCATTGTAAGTCATGACATCTGTTTGTCCTGTATTACTGTAAGGGTGCAGAGGCGGCCTTTTCTCCTATCTGCACACAAACAGCTCTACGCACTGCCCTGCATGAGGAGATTTGGAGGTGCCCGAGCGATTTCGCTCTGTCCTCGTGTGTCATTCTGGATGTCTGTGAATGTGTCGTTTTAAATTACACTTGGCAGCTCACAATGGGCCGGAAAACATTTATTTGTGCCAGAACGCTTTGGCCCTGTGATTCCAATCTCTCCGGCAAGAAAGAGGATTATATGTTCAAGGACTGTAGCAACGCAAGGATTCCAGCAACACTTAAAGTCAAAAGTTAACGCTGAAGTTTTCATAGAAGGGTGCGTTGAATACGGGTCCAGTTTAGAAGGCTCCGTTTCATTCCTCTCCAGCTTTGCAGGGTCGTGTTGGATTCCTGTCCTGCGTCTCCTCCTGTGAAATGAGCAAAGCGCTTATAGTGCTCCTACAGAAGCCAACGGCCATCTTTGTTTCACAGCTCGACCACATCCAAAGAAGCTAGTTAGTTATAGCCTAAATTTAAACAAGATGCAATGCAATGGCACTACAAAATGGGACAGATTGTGAAGATTTATATAAGCCCTAAGCTGTTAGCATACAGAAGAGGTATTAGCATGTTAGCATGAGGGGTGATATCATGCTTAGAAGCTATTAGTGTTAGCTGCTGTAGCTATTAGCATTAGCTGTGTTAGCATACTGAGCTTTGTCAAAGATGATGCTGTGTGTGGTGTGTGTGTGTGTGTGTGTTTGTGTGTGTGTGTGTGTGTGTGTGTGTGTGTGTGTGTGTGTGTGTGTGTGTGTGTGTGTGTGTGTGTGTGTGGTGGGGTGCAACTGCTGTCTCTGTCATTGCATTAAGAGCTAAGATGAAAGCCCAGAGATGAGATCAAGTTAAACACTGGCAGGTAAATCCATCTGCTCCTCTCATCGGCACAACCTCAATAAAGACAGGCAAACACTGGCAAGTGCACACACACACACACACACACACACACACACACACACACACACACACACACACACACACACACACACACACACACACACACATACACTCTCTCTCACACACACACACACACACACACACAAACACACACTCTCACACATTCAAACACACACTAGTGCAAACAAAATCAAGCGCTTAAGCATACACACACACACTCACACCGACAGACACACTGTCTGCTGAGGTCAAATGATTAACAAGCACATCACAGCTGTCTGGGTTTTGGCGAGAGTTTTGTGTGTGAAAGGGGAAAGTGAATGAGTTGCTCGGTGTAACGGTGTAAGTAATCCATCCGTGTCCGAGATGAGTTATGGAGGCATAAGGGTTTGTTGGATTGCACATAAAATGCTTCCATACACTCTGACCACGTGAGGGACTTACACTGAATATGTGAAGATTGGCTGAACACAAGGGAATCTGAAAACAACAAGAGGATATTTACAAGCCATTCATTCAAACTTCAGGAGGGATGAAAGCATGGGGGAAGTATATTTATCAAACTGCACAACATAATGTCAGATATTAGTCATATTTATCTAAGGTCATAAAGACTGGAGTTATGGCAGCCTTGTATCCAGCCATCCACAAGAAATCCACATAACAAATCCAGACTTAAAAATATCCAATCTGCGTAAGTGCACTGACACTTTAATCACGAGGACACCTTGAGGGGGATTACACGCCGAAATAAAAGACAGATTTACGGAATCAACTGACTCATCTGATGTCTCCCTCCTCACTCTCTCCCAAAACACCCAGAGTCATCCACTCCGGATTCCCAAAACACCCCACCGTCAGAGGGCCAGAGCCTGCTCTGTGTGCGCCGCATGGTCTCTGCGTGTTTCTGGATGTGAGATCTGTGTGCAGGGGAGATTGTCAGGTTGCGCATCAAAATGCAAATCAGGATGTGTGTTGAGGAATGTGGACAGGTCATCAACCTGCTGGAACAGAGCAGGATCTGGAGGAGGCAGAACACGCCCAGTCTTTATGCTATAGTAATATATACAGTAGGAGTGAGAGAGAGACAGAACATGCCCAGTCTTTATGCTATAGTAATATATACAGTAGGAGTGAGAGAGAGACAGAACATGCCCAGTCTTTATGTTATAGTATAGCAATGTACAGGAGTGAGAGAGAGACAGAACATGACTAGTCTTTATGCTATAGTATAGTAATATAGGAGTGAGAGAGAGAGACAGAACATGCCCAGTCTTTATGCTATAGTATAGTAATATACAGGGGTGAGAGAGAGAGAGACAGAACATGCCCAGTCTTTATGCTATAGCATAGTAATATACAGGGGTGAGAGAGAGAGAGACAGAACATGCCCAGTCTTTATGCTATAGCATAGTAATATACAGGGGTGAGAGAGAGAGAGACAGAACATGCCCAGTCTTTATGCTATAGCATAGTAATATACAGGGGTGAGAGAGAGAGAGACAGAACCTGCCCAGTCGTTATGCTATAGCATAGTAATATACAGGGGTGAGAGAGAGAGAGACGGAACATGCCCAGTCTTTATGCTATAGTATAGTCATAGACAGGAGTGAGAGAGAGAGACAGAACATGCCCAGTCTTTATGCTATAGTATAGTATAGTAATAGACAGGAGTGAGAGAGAGAGAGAGACAGAACATGCCCAGTCTTTATGCTATAGTATAGTATAGTAATAGACAGGAGTGAGTGAGAGAGACAGAACATGCCCAGTCTTTATGCTATAGTATAGTAATATACAGGGGTGAGAGAGAGACAGAACATGACCAGTCTTTATGCTATAGTATAGTAATATAGGAGAGAGAGAGAGGCAGAACATGACCAGTCTTTATGCTATAGTATAGTAATATACAGGGGTGAGAGAGAGGCAGAACATGTCTTTATGCTATAGTATATTAATATAGGAGTGAGAGAGAGAGACAGAACATGCCCAGTCTTTATGCTATAGCATAGTATAGTAATAGACAGGAGTGAGAGAGAGAGAGAGACAGAACATGACCAGTCTTTATGCTATAGTATAGTAATAGACAGGAGTGAGAGAGAGACAGAACATGACCAGTCTTTATGCTATAGAAATATACAGGAGAGAGAGAGAGAGACAGAACATGACCAGCCTTTATGCTATAGTATAGTAATAGACAGGGGTGAGAGAGAGACAGAACATGACCAGTCTTTATGCTATAGTATAGTAATGTACAGGGGTGAGAGAGAGACAGAACACGACCAGTCTTTATGCTACAGAAATATACAGGAGAGAGAGAGAGAGAGACAGAACATGACCAGCCTTTATGCTATAGTATAGTAATAGACAGGGGTGAGAGAGAGATGAGGGTAGAGAGTGGCAGGGGCGTCCATCACTATATTAACATACCCTATTTATAGTATTCTATCATTTTAATATTTTTCATTTATTTGCTTTTGAATGAACTTTCCAAGTATTTTTTTTTGTTTTAACACTGTTGGAAACTACCCTGTTCCCTGGTCTATGTCAGTGAGCTGTTGTGGCTGTCCAGAGCTCTGCTGTTGTATGGTTCATGTGCTGCATGTTCTATGTCTGCTGCTGCACAAATTGTCCTTCTGGGACCAACAATAAATCGAAATGTGTAACTGTACAAGAGAGAGAGAGAGAGAGAGAGAGAGAGGTGAGATTAAACAGAGGAGACGGATAAAGGAGAGAGAGATGGAGAAAGAGAAGGAGGCCGGAGAGAGTGAGAAAGATGGAGGCAGAGGTGGAGAGAGAAAAAGGCTTAACACTATTAAACCAATATTTCAGTGTTTAAAGGTACACTATGCAAGAGGATACCTCTACTGTATATCCTCTGCAAAACCAATGTGATGGTAAACAAACCTGTAATAGAGGAATCGTTCACCTAGCCATAGAACATAGCAGTAGCGGGTCACTATCGAGAAACCAGCTATATATGCAACTTCAAGAATTGCTAACCCGGGCACATTTTGCGAGAATTTTTACCTTGTCCTTGGTTATACTGTAGCTCTTTGGAGATAGTGTTTGCCTGTTGTTAGTCCTTTGTCTCCACAACAAAAGCATGTTCATTGTGTACAGGAGGAACAAGCCATGATAAGCAGGCTATTTCAAGTAAAGGGAGCTCTAGCCGCCAAAAGACCTGAAACTGCCTTTACAGTAAATACAATAAAACAAAATCATCCACGTCCAAAACAGCCTCCAACTAAAACCATACAGAGCATGTAACTTGCAGACCATCGTTCAGCACGCTACTCCATATCTTAAAGAGCACTCCCCTCCCCACACAGCAGCAGGCCTTTAAACCCACTGGTCCAGCCATACCAATCACCTTGATTAGGGGTTCCTAATGTTACTTTCTACTCCGCCTAACCTTTAACTGATAATAAAACTGACAATAAACCACTGCAGCGGTGAGGAGAAAAAAAATAGGCCTACCTTTGCTGCACATAAATTGACACATTCTTCCAACTGTATTTTCGTTCATGCTTTCAGGCATTGCTGCTACTGTGTAGCACAGACAGTTTCTGTTTTGAAGCTCGTGTCATCACCTCTTGACATTGATTGGCACTCTGGTGTCCGAGGGGAAACGTTAGTGTATTGTCGGTTGCCAGACTAGTAAATAAGTAAAATGAACATGAATGGAGATAATAGGTAGGCGGGACCAAGGTACCGTGAATGAGCCTCCATTGCAAATCGGCTGTACATTTCTCAAAAGGGTGAATTTAATAACATCTCCAAGAAGCTGTAAATCTCATTGTGCCTTCCAATGCAGCATGATATTTAATTTTCATACACAACATGAGTGTTTTTTGTTGTGGCCCTGAAAGGGCCTTGCCTCACACTGCACAGAGGAGACTATGCCAGCCCCACTTTTATTCATCCTGCAAAACAGAAGCTACGACTAGCACTGAAGGACAGTGAGGGAGAGAGTGATAGAGAGATAGAGAGGGATAGAGAGAGAGATAGAGAGAGGGATATGGACACCGTGGAAAGAGAAGTGGACCGGGGAGAAGTGTCTTACTGCCCCTGCCGAGGCACGCTTCACTTCATTAGGTTTGCAGTTCATTCCGGCCACTTTATGTCTCAACAGATTTAAAGAGCCTGTCATAACTCCAGCCCAAGACCTGCCAATTTGTCTTGGTGAGTCCCCTGACAATCGCTACATCAGTGGGATCAATAGTCCATCTTCATCAAGTGTCTGAGGCTGAAATCCATCGGCCACTTGGAGCTGGTCCATGTGGGCAGTTCTGTGCTGGGCTCCCAGCATTAATGCTGTGCCCTCATCTGCGTTCTGGCCATCGCTGGGAGTCATTAAGCACATGATTGATTATTGGTGTAATGGCCGCCGTCTCGGCGCTCTCCACAGCTGTCAAACCTTATCAATCACGCCTGTTATCAGCATTCTGTTACCCAGACACAACACCTCCTCAGCCTCGCTGGCCCTCAGGCCCGATACACGCCTCTCCATCAACTACAGCTCTCTCCTCCTCACGCTCTCTCTCTCTCCTCCTCACTCTCTCTCTCCTCCTCTCTCTCTCTCCTCCTCCTCACTCTCTCTCTCAGGCCCGATACACGCCTCTCCATCACCTACAGCTCTCTCCTCCTCACACTCTCTCTCTCCTCCTCACGCTCTCCCTCCTCCTCACGCTCTCTCCTCCTCCTCACGCTCTCTCTGCTCCTCACTCTCTCTCTCTCTCTGCTCCTCTCTCTATCTCTCTCTCCTCACACTCTCTCTCCTCCTCACGCTCTCTCTGCTCCTCACTCTCTCTCTCTCTCAGGCCCGATACACGCCTCTCCATCAACTACAGCTCTCTCCTCCTCTCTCTCTCTCTCCTCCTCCTCACTCTCTCTCCTCACACTCTCTCTCCTCCTTATGCTCTCTCTGCTCCTCTCTCTCTCTCCTCCTCACTCTCTCACTCTCTCCAATCTCTCTCCTATCCCCCTGTATCTCTCATTCTCCTCCTCCTCCTCTCTGCTCCTCTTTCCTGATCCTGTCTCCCTATTTTATATACAGTAATACTCCTCACTCTCTGTACCCTATCTCCCTGTATCTCTCTCTCCTCCTCCTCTCCCTGATCCTCCTCCTACTCTCTCTGCTCCTCCTCTCTCTCATCCTCCTCCTCTCTCCCTGATCCTCCTCCTCTCACACTCTCCATATCATATCTCCCTGTACCCCCCTCTCTCTCCCCCATTAGGTGCTGCTTCCATTATCTCTCTCTCCCCTCCTCCTCCTCCTCCTCCTCTCTCTCTTTCTCTCTCACTGACTCTCTCTATCATGTCTGATGGTATTCCTCTCCTCTCTCTCTCTCTCTCTCTCTCTCTCTCTCTCTCTCTCTCTCTCTCTCTCTCTCACTGACTCTCTCTATCATATCTGACTGTGTTCCTCTCCTGTCCTCCTCCTGACTCCCTCTATCCCCATTGTCCTGCAGTGTCTGTTTCCCTTGATCTCTGTTCTCTGTTGAAGCACCAGTCCTGTTTCCCCAACCCATGACATTGCCTTTAGCCCACTGGCAATTACATCTCATGGTTTCTCTCTCTCTCTCTCTCTCTCTCTCTCTCTCTCTCTCTCTCTCTCTCTCTCTCTCTCTCTCTCTCTCACACACACACACACACACAGACACACACACACACACACACAGACAGACACACATACACACTCCCAAACACACCCAAACACACACACATGTCTCATTCCCCTGAGACCTCAGAGACTGATCTGTCTCCCACTCTCTGATAGACACACTCTTCTGAATGACAGAAACGAGGTGAGCTTGCACATGACCCTTGACCCCGTGACCCCATGACCCCTCTCATTGATCTCCTCCGAGTCCCAAACATGTTCCCATTTTGTAGTAACTAAACAATCAGTCTGTGGTCAGACCTGTCCGCCCTGTCTAACGTTAGCTACTCTGCCATGCATTTAGGTTCAACAGACATTCATGAAAGCCAATGACATCTCTATTACATGTATCTTTTAAATCAGTATAAAAGCTGCTACTAGTCCACGTTAAGACACTATCCACAAACATGTTTTTATGGTATGGTAGTCAGATGGGCAGTAGTGGTGACTAACATAAGGTGACCAGATGTCCGAGACCAAAACCGGGGACATAATCCCAAAAATGTGGAAAACACGGGGGCATTTTCAGCAATCTAATTGAAATTCATACAATCTTTATCCTCAAAAAACAGGGGCATAGGTCATTTTTCTGTATTTTCCCGGGGACAGGAAACCAAAAACAGGAACTGTCCCCTGAAATCGGGGCCGTCTGGTCACACTAGACTAAAATTTCCTCTCTCCCACTAGTAGGTGCTATATTGCGCTGCCTCGTATTTAACCAAAGCCCATTTACTGTAGTGGCTTTCCCAGCCTATGGCTCTGAAGACCCGACACTCGGCGCTGTTTACTGAGCACTGAGCACGAGCCTAAAATGGTGTCTTTAGCTCTCAGCACTGTTTACTGTAACACTGAGCACTGAGCACGAGCCTAAGATGGTGTCTTTAGCACTCAACACTGTTTAACACTGAGCACTGAGCACGAGCCTAAGATGGTGTCTTTAGCACAAACACACACACACACACACACACACACACACACACACTTCTCTGTGTTGTGATGTCCTTATCGGCTGCGTGGGCCGCTCCAGTCCCTCTGGTTCCTCTCGTTCCTCTCATGGAGCCGTTGATCAGCGCTGACTGTAGGGATGCTAGCAGAGCTGAGGTCAGGACACCTGACTGCTGTGTGTGTGTGTGTGTGTGTGTGTGTGTGTGTGTGTGTAGGGATGTTAGCACAACTGAGGTCAGGATACCTGACTGCTATCCTTCTGATCACAACAGCCTCCAGCATTCAAATGTAGCAGCTCCGGAGAACGCAGTGAAAGGTGAGGATAGGCGTAGTGTGTGTTTGTGTGTGTGTGTGTGTGTGTGTGTGTGTGTGTGTGTGTGTGTGTGTGTGCGTGCGCGCGCTTGTGTGTGTGTGTGCGTGTGTGTGTGGTGTTAAGA
>NC_085000.1:14735227-14745227 GCF_963854185.1 Sardina pilchardus | reverse complement strand
TTGTCAAACAAATTTGGATGCAATATGAGTCTTGAATTGGATACCATACAGGAGTTTGCTAGGATCTCAAAACCGTGTTATGAACGTGACTTGTCAAAGAGAAACACATGATAACATTGGATTATGAACATAGGCTATTATGCCACACAAAAACACTAGGTAAGTGGAGCTAAATGAAGTTATTATTTTGCTGTCACTTCGTCTGTTTTATGGCCTAGAAGGTTGTATTTGGTATCTGTGGATAGCTCTAGCTCTCCTCTTTCATCTGACATGCGTGCCATCTTTTTGATAGCGGTTTCATGAGTAAAGGTAGCCAAAGCTATATGACATTATTATTTGTTTGTAACTTCGTCTGATTTTATAATACGAAATGATCGATGTATTTGGTATCAATGCAAAGCTCTGCTTCTCCTCTTTCATTTGATATGCGTGCCATGTCTGTGCGATGCGTGGTCCGCGAGTAATTCAAGCGAGAGTTCTGGATGCGCCGGTAAACGCAGAGCAATATAGACTGTAAATATGATATACTTTGATTTAACTTCATGATTTTATTTTATTTTCATACTTGATCGTACAGTATCGTTGGAAAGCCCCGGTTCTGCTCTTTCCTGCAATATAAGTCTCATCTCGCTGTGACTAATAATAGCGGAGCAATGTAACAAAGAAAATGTGTGCGTTTTTTGACGCACTTTGCGTCCGTCGCGGCTGCCTGTAGAACGTCAGTCGAACCGAACGTGGTGGTGCACAGCTGGGGAGGGAGCGGGAGGGAGAGGCCGGCGGCCGGGGTCGGGAGAGGGAGGGAGGACGAGACCTCAGAGCTGCGTGAAGTGCAGTGACGACTCAGACAAGGAGGAGGAAAAGTCGCCGGCCAGACACACGAAAAAGTCGCCAGATTTGTTGTCAGTCGCTAGATAAGATTTTCGGTCGCCAGAGACGGCCAAAAGTCGCTAAATCTAGCGACAAAGTTGCTAAGTTGGCAACACTGCTTGAAACGTTGGCTACCAGCTCTGGTAACTTTAGCTAGCTCTGGCTCTGGTAGCCAACGTTTCAAGCAAGGTCAAGAGCTCCAGGTGTGCATCAACTCATTACTGCCGCCAACTGTTTTGGTGTGGTATTGCATCTGTGACCGTAGTAAAAAGACTCCGGTTGCTCTTTCATCGGCGATTAATGGAACAGGGGCACTTCGGGGGCCAATCAGATTTCAGTAGGGGCCAGGGCCCCTGTGGCCCCGCCCCTAGAACCGCCCCTGTTCGCCTCCCATTCCAGAGACAGGAAGTGTTCCGCTGACCCACTAGAGTTATGTCATTTGGTCCAAGTACGTGATTTGGTGAGAAGACGCCGCATTGATTTGAGCACTGAAGATTCCTTGGCTTAGGCTGAGATCAGGAATCATTCCAAGGCCAATATTTCAAAGAGATTTTCTTCTTTTGAAATTACTTTCAAACTTTCCCTTTCTCCAGAGTGGATATTAGACTGGAAAGGGAAATGAGGCACAGTATAAATATTAGATGAGGATGTGGCTTTGAAACGCAGCAATAAAAGCATGGGCCCCAAACACAGCCAACGAGGCCCTCTCTCGCTCCCCCACACAATGAGCCCATTCATTCCCACTGCCAAATAAACAAACACGCAGCGCAACATTTATGCAGCAAACCCTCCCAGGAGACGCCGCAGCAGCAGCAGCAGCAGTAGCACCCGCTCCTCTCCTCTGCTGCTGTTCCTCTCTGCTGATGGGCCGTCCAGGTGCTGGAGAGGGAAAGGAACGTGCGATGCCTCACGTGTGGCCGAGTGCAACACTGCTGCTGCTGCTGCTGGTGGTGTGAGTAAGTAAGTAAGTAAGAAAGTAAGTTACTTTATTTGTTCCCCAATGGGGCAATTTGTTGTGCAGCAATAGTACAGTACAGATCACACACATTCACACACACACACACACACACACACACACACACACACACACACACACACACACACACACACACACACACAGTTTAAGAGGTTGCAACCATAGTTAAAAATATGGACCAGTGTGGACCACTGATCTATAAAGAAGGTTCTATAAAGAAGGGCTCTATAAAGAAGGGTTCTCTATAGATCAGTGGTGTGGACATGAGGCTGCTGGTCCACTATGGAGGTCCCACTGGTCTGGCCTGCACCAGCTGGGGGTCATCTCTATGTTCCCCCGTTTTTCCCCCAAAAGGGTCCTATGTTCCCCGGTCCCAAAGTGGGGAACATACTGTAGGTCCCGGGGAACATACCGGTGGAACAAAGGTAGGCCTATGCTCCCCCAGCATAGGCAAAAGCTTGCAAACAGTATTCCGTTAGCTTTAAGTTTTCGGCGAACGTTTGCGAATAATCCCAAACAGTCTGATATAGCCCATATATAGCGGATCAGTGTTCAGCATATATAGCGGATCAGTGTTCAGCCCATATATAGCGGATCAGTGTTCAGCCCAGAGTATCCTCTTGCTGACCAGCACTGGAGCTAAGCTGACTTTCAGTGGGTCTGTGGCTTGTGCTGTGCAGCCCTTCTGCTCCTTTCTCTCAGTGAGGTGATTTACTGTGTGGAGAGAAAAATGAGGAAAATAAAGGCTTTGTCAGAAACAAGTTTGGGGTGATTTATAATGGGAGGGCCAGCCCATATTGGGCTGCACATGGGTGGATGGGTACTTATGGAGCTACAGTAGAGTGAAGTCTTCGCCCTCTCTAAAGCTGCAGGGCATCTCAATGGTGCTATGTGAGTGCCCATCTTTGAGTTCCTCTATGAATGCCATTCGAGACAGAAATATTAGGAATGATTCCTCTGGAATTCTATTGTAAGCAACATATCATCTGGGAACACTTATTGTGAAAGGCCCGATACAATTATTAACCCTTTACGACACCGTAATGCACCATGCATTGTAGCCACCAATTAATTTCACATTTACTTCAGTGTGTGCACAACCAAACCAGGCGTAGCAGTGATATATCTAACTCTAACTAATATAGGACTCAATAGTAACGCTGACCATTTCAGATAATTAACACTGACCATTTTGAAATGAGTATAAACGCTGCTCATTTCAAAACTCCTGAATGCCTGTTAACGGCCCTTTGCCTCTTAACTGCCCTTCATAAAGTCTGTTATTAATAGACTACACTTTTCAAAGTCTGTTAGTGTGAACACTATACTTTTCTAAGTCTGTTAGTGTGAACACTGTCTATCACTGTACTGGCTGTATGCCCTCACAACCCTTCCATACTTTGAGAAGCTTTGCAGTGTGTACTTGCACTGACTGTAGAGAGTATGTGGAAGTTTACTGACTTAATCAGCTTCAGACTCAATCAATGGCGTTTAATTCATCCCAGTCTGTTTTTGGTAGACAGCTAACCCCAGGATAGAAAATGCCACTGATGGTTCAGTTGATGTTAATTCCCAAGTATTTAACGGGCGTCTCTCTGTGTTTGGGATTTGAATGAAAGCGATGCAGAATGCCTGTCTGACTGAGAAGAATGCCGTGCATAGTGAGAGGCAGTTGGCAGTCGATATTTACTCGAGTTGTTGTCAAAGACTCAATTTGAAAATATGCAAATGTGCCAAGAAAAAGCAAAAGGTGGAAAGACTGTGGCGCGGCTGCCTTCGCAAAAAGCATCTGCGTGACTAAACCAGCCACCGGAACCGAGCGGATTCCAGCGACTCCCTGAGCCGAGCCGAGCGGAGCCGAGCCGCTGGAGGTTGGGCTCAGCGCTTTGGAACAGCTGTCTAGGCTTCCTGCCTCATGCACGCTCTCCATCAACACAAGACCTCGCAGCCTTGGAAACGGAGTTCCTTTTTCCCCCGGTGACTTGTAGTATGGATTCCGTCCCGCAGCACAGGGGCCAGTAATTACCACTAATGGTGGAGCGCTGAGCAAACTCGGCTCGGAGGCTACAGTAGACCTTTTCCAGCTGGACTCTCCACTGGATTAATTTTGCTTTGAAGTTACATCGAGGTGCCATTGATTGCTGGGAGAGACACTCCAATCGATAAGAGAAGGCTGCACACACAAGGCCAAACCCTCAGTGCAATTTCATTGATCTTTTCTTTCTTGTATTTTCACAAAAAGGTTACAAAGAATGGAGTGCTTCTAGGCTCGGAGGCCAATTCCTGAGGCTGTGGTTTGAAAGCAATTTCGGCGGCGTGTAGTTCATTCTGCCGCCTGTTTGGAGAGCCGCCGATCACTCTGATTGTAATCATCAGAATCATCACGGGCGCTATCAGGCACTCTCCACTGCAGCGTAGCCATGCTGTTTGCTGGGAGCACGGGGTTGTTAAACAGCGTGAGGCTATTGATGTTGGCTGACCAAAGAGAAGGAATGCCTCTGCTCCGCTTCTTTCTGATAGATGGATGGATGGGGGGAAAAAAACGGCGCTGTGATTTATCATTGTATCTGTAGGCTGTTTCTTTATGTCTACTGTCTTAAAAAAAAAAAGAAAAATCTCTGAAGTCCTGGCGAGAGAGATTGATTTGAAGGGTGCTGCAGTGGGCTGCTGAGCGATCGGCTGTGTCTGATTTCTGTCGCTCTGTGGCCTGTGGACCGGATGGAGATTCCTTCCTCCTCGTCCTCCTACACGTCTCAGCTGTCCTGATGGGGTCCGAGCGGAGCTTTCCTTCAGCTCGCTGGTGTGTCCACTGTGTCCACCTCACCTGCTGTCAGTTTCCTGATACAAGACTGCGTCTCAATCCGCCTACTTGCACACTTCAAACACTTAGTTGAAGTGTATAGTGCAGATATTGGGACAGTACTACTAACCACTGAAAAGTGGGCATAAGGAGAGTAAGCGTTCAGTGCACACTAGCAGTGTACTGGCGGAAGTATGCGACTTGAGACACAGTCTTGTTCCACTCCTCCCTCAGTCCAATGCGTGTGATTTATGAACTAGTGCTGGACAAGTGGCAGCTGCTTGACTGTTTGATTGACAGCTGTCACATGGTGCATCTTCACCTCTGCCTCCCTGCGTGCGGTGTCGAGGCAGGGGCTGAGGGGCAGGAAGACAGAGCCTCTGGACCCTGCAGGGTATCAGAATGGCTTTGGCTGGCCCCTGTGGGATAATAGAGTGTGTTTGGGTGGTGCTGGGGGCAATAGAGTATGTTTGGGTGGTGCTGGGGGCAATAGAACGTGTTTGGGTGGTGCTGTAATAGAGTGTATTTGGGTGGTGCTGGGGGCAATAGAGTGTGTTTGGGTGGTGCTGGAGGGCAATAGAGTGTGTTTGGGTGGTGCTGGGGGCAATAGAATGTGTTTGGGTGGTGCTGTTATAGAGTGTGTTTGGGTGGTTCTGCATTGCAATAGAGCGTGTTTGGGTGATGCTGGGGGTAATAGAATGTGTTTGGGTGGTGCTGCAGGGCAATATAATGTGTTGGGGTGCTGCAGGGTAACAAAGTGTGTTTGGGTGGTGCTGAAACAGAGTGTGTTTGGGTGCTGCTGCAGGGCAATAGAGTGTGTTTGGGTGGTGCTTGGGGTAATAGAGTGTGTTTGGGTGGTGCTGTAATAGAGTGTGTTTGGGTGGTGCTTGGGGTAATAGAGTGTGTTTGGGTGGTGCTGTAATAGAGTGTGTTTGGGTGGTGTTGGGGTAATAGAGTGTGTTTGGGTGGTGCTGTAATAGAGTGTGTTTGGGTGGTGCTGGGGGTAATAGAGTGTGTTTGTGAAGTGCTGTGGGGCAATAGAGTGCATTTAGGTGCTGCTGCAGGGCGGGTGTGCAGGCGTCGGCGTCAGATGCGGCGGTGTGTGTGTGTGTGTGTGTGTGTGCATGTGTGTGTGTGTGTGTGTGGGGATTGCTCTTGGGGGGGTTGAGCCCTGACTAATGAGGGGAGCCCCGCACCTCTGGGGGGCTCATCTGTCACCCAGACAAAGCCGCGGCGATATTGGCTCATTCATACGGCGGCGGCCTGAGTGACCAGTGCCGGCCCACGCTGACGCCGTCGCGGCCCGCCGTTGTTGCCCCGCTAATAACAACAGCGCGCACAAATGAAATTCTAATTGCGCAGATGAATCATGTCGGAAGGAAAGGGGGTCACAGATGATGAATCTGTTTGTCCTGTCAGAATCACAGCCAAGTCCAGCACAGGAGAGCGAGAGACAGAGACAGAGCAAAGGGAGAGAGAGAGAGAGAGAGAGAGAGAGAGAGAGAGAGAGAGAGAGAGAGAGAGAGAGAGAGAGAGAGGGAGAGAACCAGAGGAAGGAGAGAATGAAAGATGAGAGAATGACTGAGACAGGAAAGAATGAAAGAAAGACTAAAGAGAGAAGGAAAGAGGGAAAGGAGCTGGAGAAAGAGAGATACTGTAGGCGGGAGGGAGAGGAGGTGCTCAAGGAGGACACAGACATCAGTGACAGAGAGGAGGTGCTTGAAGAGGAGGAGAAAAAGGGACAGGAGTGTAGGAACGAGAATAAGAAAACACAAAAGCGGAGAGAGAGAACAGAGAGAAATGAAACAGGAGTGACAGAGACAAGAGTGGGAGATGGTGAAAGAGTAGACAGAGGAAGAGGTGGATGAGAGAGGAAGAGATATGGATGAGAAAGGAAGAGGGGTGTGTGTGTGTGTGTGTGTGTGTGTGTGTGTGTGTGTGTGTGTTTGTGTGTGTGAGTTGAAGAGGTGTGTGAGATGGTGAAAGAGTAGACAGAGGAAGGGGTGGATGAGAGAGGAAGAGATATGGATGAGAAAGGAAGACGGGTGGATGAGTGAAAAAGAGGTAAATGAGGGAAGAAGAGGTGTGTGTGTGTGTGTGTGTGTGTGTGTGTGTGTGTGTGAGGGGAAGAGAGGTGTGTGTGTGTGTGTGTGTGTGTGTGAGGGGAAGAGAGTGTGTGTGTGTGTGTGTGTGTGTGTGTGTGAGGAAGATGTGTGTGTGTGTGTGTGTGTTTGTGTGTGTGTGAGGAAGAGGTGTGTGTGTGTGTGAGGAAGAGGTGTGTGTGTGTGTGTGTGTTTGTGTGTGTGTGAGGAAGAGGTGTGTGTGTGTGTGTGTGTGTGTGTGTGTGTGTGTTTGAGTTGAAGAGAGGTGTGTGTGTGTGTGTGTGTGTGTGTGTTTGTGTTTGAGTTGAAGAGAGGTGTGTGTGTGTGTGTGTGTGTGTGTGTGTGTGTGTGTGTGTGTGTGTGTGTGTGTGTGTGTGTGTGTGTGTGTGTGTGTGTGTGTGTAAGTTGAAGAGGTGTGTGTGTGTGCGTGTGTGTGTGTGTGCATGTGTGTGTGAGTTGAATAGGTGTGTGTGTGTGTGTGTGTGTGTTTGAGTTGAAGAGAGGTGTGTGTGTGTGAGTTGAAGAGAAGTGTGTGTGTGTATGTGTGTGTGTGTGTGTGTGTGTGTAAGTTGAAGAAGTGTGTGTGTGTGTGTGTGTGTGTGTGTGTGTGTGTGTGTGTGAGACAGTGGCGTAACTATAGTAGGTGCAGCCGGTGCGGTCGCACCAGGGCCCGTGACCTCCCGGGGCCCGTCGCTAACCCCACCCTTTTTTTTTTTTTTTTTTTAGAACTTCACCATTAAGAATCAAACTATCAAATAAAAACGGCTAAATCAAATTACCATCTTTCTTTGTCGTCATACTGTTTCGCCAGAGTATCTTTCTTTGTACTGAGATACAGCAAGGATTTCTGGGTAGGCTGAGTGATTTGTTGTGATTTTTTTTTTGAATGAATGGTGGCTGCACATATCAGTCATCAAAATGCCGTTTATACACAAGAGCGGCTGCAAGAAGCGGCAGGGGCGTAAAGAGCAAGAGGAAAGGGTGGCAAAACTCCCGAAATTAGACCAATTTGGATTTTTCAGCAAGAGTGACCGTGAGAACAGGACACCTAGCAGCAGCAGCAGTAACTGTGAACAGTCATGCAACAGGTAGGCTAATCTCAGGAGCAGGCTATCAGCCTAGCATCAAACATCAAACCTAGCATGTAGGATATGTAGATAGGTTTGTAGTAAGATTTGAAACGTTAGCATTTCTGACCTGGTGATGGTAGTAAAAAGGATAGTTGTTATTTCAATATGGTAGTTTCATTTGTTTGTGTTGCAGTCATGAAGTTGGTAGTAGCGCAGGTGGCCCAACTGTAGACGACAATGTTAGTGGTCCAGACCAGGCAGAAGCGACAGTCGGTGGCAGCGCTGAACAGGAGCAGGGCAGGGCAGGACTGGGGGAGGAACGCTATCCCACAGACAGGGGACATTTTGAAGAAAATGTATTGGACGCTTCCACTAAACGTTACATCTTAACTGGTTCTTGTAAACCAAGCGGTCCTTTCCCTAAAAATCAGCATAATCGCTGTTTTTCTGATGTGTTTTATCATAAGACCACAAAGGCCGGTATCAAATTGCCGCGGAGTTGGCTTTGCTATTCACCAAAATGGGATTGTGCATACTGTGAACCATGCTGGCTGTTTGGGGATCGCAGTTCACCCCATTATAACAAAGCATGGGTGAATGGAGTTCGTGATTGGGGGCATTTATCTACAAAAATTGAATCCCACGAGTCCTCCCAGGTACACATCGTAGCCTGTGTTGTGTTAGAGCAATGGAAACTCAATGGGACCATTGATAGTAATTTGGAGAGGGACGTGCGCAATGCCGCACTTTTTTGGAGGGGAGTGCTGGAGCGCATAGTAAATGTGACACTAACGCTGGCTTCTTGTAATCTAGCATTCAGGGGTCATCGGGAGGTATTAGGAGAGCCAAATAGTGGAAATTTTCTTGCGATAATTGAGCTGCTCGCGTGTTATGATCCTGTGCTGAAAGAGTTGATAAACCGCCCACAGGGTTCGATTAAATACCTCAGTCCAGCTATCCAGAACGAGCTCATTCACATATTGTCCTTGCGTGTCCAGCAGAACATTACAGCCGACATTAATAAAGCTCCGTTTTTTTCCATCATAATGGACACTACGCAGGATCTGTCCAAGCATGATCAACTTAGCCAAGTGTACAGATATGTGACAATAGTGCGAAATGCAATGGATAAAGCTGTCAATATAGAAGTGATGGAGTCTTTTTTGGGATTTATGGAGACAGTAGATACATCCGCTAGTGAGTTGGCAGTTAATGTGTTAGACAGCATTAGGCGAAATAGCCTTGACCTCTCAAAATGTCGTGGACAGGGCTACGACGGAGCAGCAAACATGAGTGGCATTTACTCGGGGGTACAGGCCAGGATTAGGGAGAAGGAGCCGCTTGCGACCTACGTTCACTGTGCAGCGCACAACCTGAACTTGGTGCTGAATGATTCCGTGAAAAACATCTCAGAGATGGAGCGGTTTTATGAAACCATAGAGCATATATATGCATTCTTTGGGAACAGCATTAAAAGGTGGAGCATGCTCGTTGGTATAGTTTCAGGCTCTGATCACCCAGATGTGACACTTAAGCGATTATGCCCCACTCGCTGGTCCTCCAGATATGAATCCCTTAGTGCCATACGGTACAGGTATGTGGATGTAATGAAAGCGCTGACAAAAATAGTGCTTACGAGTGACAAAGGGGATGAGCGCAATGAAGCTGCTGGGCTGATGAAGTCAATGGAAAAATTTGGTTTTATTTTTTTGGTGGTTGTGCAGACAAAAGTGTTGGAGACTCTAAATGCTGTGTCTAAAACACTCCAAAAGACAGAGACAGATTTACAGACAGCAATGCAATTGCTGGAAAATTCTATACAGGTCCTTTCTGACTACCGACTTACGAGCCAGAGCATTAAATATTGGGAGCATCGTTGACGATTTTGCTCAACGAAAGGCTCGTAAGATGGCCTTCTAATTGCCTAATTCACACATGGATTGTATGCATCTGAATGATTTTATTTGGTTTCTGAATTAAATACGTTAGGCTAAAATAAGTTTTGTTTCTGCGCAGTGCGAGTGTAGCGAGCAATCTACGCTTGCCCTTTCAGCGCATTTGTTCCCACAATTCCATGCGAATTGATGTTTATGCTGCAACATTAGATTACCCTGGCCTGCAGGCTGTTAATAAAATAATTTTTTTGATGTTTTCACATGTAATGAATACTAGTCGTGTGTTCTTT